>NW_020328914.1:0-22821 GCF_001858045.2 Oreochromis niloticus | reverse complement strand
GTCTTGTGTGTCTTGAGGATTATTACAATTTTTTGCTACATTTCAGCTTTTTCAGCTATTTTTAGCAGACAGCTTCGGCATTACAGCATCCACACTGCATTTTGCAGAAATGCAAACTTTCTAGTTATTATTATTATTAGACCAATCTAGACTAGACTGTGATCATTACAGCAGCAGCTTGTGGTCTTTAACAGTCTCAGTGTTTTCTTTTCTGTTTGTGTGAGAATTTCCCCAAATCATGTGATGATCATGATTACTTGACAGTTGGTATGAAAGTAGTTTTGTTTGGAGTTGTGTGGGTTTTGTCTGTGTCATAGTTTCACAGAAAAGCGTCATCAACGATGTAGTCACAGCCAGAGGCCAGCAGGTTCACTGTGGAGATGGTTCAGATTGTTTCCACACTTCAATATAATTCCTGCACAAATGCTCGTGTTCACGAAGCCTCGCTTGCCACACCAGCAGCAGGCAAAGTGCTGTTACTGCTGCACACACGATCTTTTCTCAGATCGACCAAACTGTCCGACCTGCAGATGTGCGTGGTTCATTCCATGTGTCAGTTTAAAGATATCTCACTGAGTGTCAGAAAAGAGTTGCTTCTCTTCTCTACTGCAAGTGAAAAAAACAAACTGCAGATGTCTCAGTGTCAGAGATGTTTTTCATGTAATTGAAAGCTTTGGATGTTGTTATCAAATAATTCAGAATTTCTGGAAATAATCAAATTTTCATTTTTACTTAAATTTATTCTAAGCTTATAATCATTTGCATTCTACTCTAAACTGAAAACTTGACTTTATTCATTTAAATGATATCAAGGTCTGGGGTATGTGACCACCTGTTTGTGGTTTGCACTGGTTTTTCTGGTTTAAGTAATATTCTATGTTGTTGTTGTTGTTGTTGTTTTGTGACCCTGCCAAGAGGGGACCTCTTAGAAATGAAGACAAACACAGCAGTTGGAATCTCCAGTTCATTATACATGTGTGGTGGTGATGATGATACAACAATTACTACTACTACTAAATAATACATTTTATTTAAAAGCACCTTTCAGACACCCAAAGACACTTAACAATAGAATCAAATGCATATCGAACAATGAAAAATGAAGAACAATAAGAACAAAAAGCACAACATAAAATAAACAAACAGTGGGTTCACAGTGAATATGCAGATTGAACAGATGAGTTTGAGTGGGATTTAAACTGGGAGAAAGCAATGTTTGATATCTGGGGGTAGAGAGTAACGAAAGCTCTGCTTCCATAGTGGTGAGGCGGAAAGAAGGCAACACAAGCTGGATAGAAGAAGAGATCAAAGTGAGCAGAAGAGGTTGTGTTTAACAGTGAGAAAGGGAAGGAGGGGCTTCTAGAACATAGTGGATATACATATATATATATATTATGTATATGTGTGGTGTTGTGTGTTATGAAAGAGAGAGATGCTTTTTTCAGACCTACAGCTCAGAGTGTTTTTCCTGATTATGATTGAAAGATGACATTCACAAAGATCTGACAACAACTCTGATGAGCTGCATTTTAGTTTGTACAGTGTCAGAGTCTCCATCAGCTATTTAGTTTTAGAAGGTTCATTTGGATCGACTCAGGCTAAGAAAGTGTTCTGGATCCAGAAACTGTGTAAGAAGCAGAATTTGTGTTTAAATGTAAAATTTGAAATTAATCCTCAGAAATGATACTGAAGACATGAACTTGAGGTGAACAGTTTGTTTCATTTTAAAACAAACTATTTTGACATCATCATCGTCGTCATGATTAATCAGCGTGGACTGCCCGATGATCAACAGTGTGATCAGGTGCAGCTGTCAGGATCATTCAGTCTGAATCATTGTTCTTTCTCACATTTCCTTCCTTAAATCCAGTGTCAGTGTCTGCAGCAGTGATTATGTCTATTATTGTGCACTGATGTTCACCATGAACACAGTAACATGTCTAAACATTACTACAAAACATGGAATCAGGTGGTCTGATGATTAATTACTTGATGTATTATTATGTGTTGTGTGAATCGGATGTTGCTGTATTGGTTGGCCTTTCTTTAACATAGTGTGAGATCTGCGGTGGTAGCTCCCATCTTTAAGAAGGCAGACCAAAGGGTGACTGGCTCTTCCTTAGAGATAGTGTGAGGATTGAATGTTTGGAGGGGCTCACAGTAGAGCCACTGCTCCTCCATATGAAAGGATCCAGTTGAGTATTTGGGCCTCGATCAGATGCCTCCTGGGTGAGGTTTCAGGAATATCCTCTGGCATGTTAGAGCTCACATCTTATGCGTGCATGCCAACAGTAACCAAAGTCAGTTGCAGCATTTTTTGTCCTCAAAAGAAAAATCCCACCTGCTACTGTGGAGGAGATGTCACTGCTATTGGATACTTTGCTGGAGCACAGTAAAGCTGTGGGTCGTGGGAATGACCCATAATGTTTGATCTATGTCAGGGGTCGCAACCTGCGTCCAGAGCTGCATGCGGCTCTTTAGTCCTTTTAGTGCGGTCCGGTGGTTTGGGAAAATAAATATAATTTTTTTAAGTAATTAGCTGAAGTGTATTTTATTTATGTTATCTTTTTTAACTTGTAGTTCTAAATTGGAAGATTATTGTGATATTGAATATAAATATAAAATTATATATATATTTTTTGAGCGCTCAAAATAAGCGCCACACTGCTGAAGCGGTGTACCCGAAACGCCGTGCGAGACTTTCAACCCCAGTAGGCCAATTATGGACCTTCGGATCCACATTATGTCAGCAGCTGTTCTCCACGTGAACTGTTAAAAGCAAACGCTCACGCCTCACAGACGACAGCTGACAGTCCTGCGTAAAGATGAAGTGACTTGGTACAGCCCCGATTTGCAGATGCTGTGCGCAGAGGTTCAGGAGCAGAAGCTCATTGTAAACATATCACGGCAGACCCGACACTGTTGCTTGAAACGCTCTTCAGCATCTCTTTATTGACCACTTTTCACACACGGTTGCTGTACGCATACATCCGGCTGTAGCTTTGCAGCTCACAGCCCGACACACACCAACACAACAGCACAGAGAGCACAGACTTTGGCGTGATTGCGATGCCGTGATGGCGAGGCGTGATGCGCCTACCCTGCAGCGGTGCTGCACCACCCCGCACACACATTAACCAGGTAAAATACATATTAGGCAGAATTTTGCAAATAACTATTTTTCATCTTTGAGCAGCAAAGTGCCTTTTCCAATTATTTTTAAAGTCGGGTCAAGGCCCAAAGGTGATATAAGGTGGCGGCTCACAACAGCTTTTTGCTACATGGATCATTTTAGTTCAGCTGGGTGTCTTTCCTTTTGTTATATTTTTAAGAGTTCAAAATGTGTCATTACATAAATAAAAGTAATTCTTGTAGCATCATGGATTTAAGCAACACACCTTAGTGTTCACACAAAGCTTAAAGGTAAAAAAAAAAATATATATATACAGTGTTATCTTCATTTTAGATGTTAAAAGTATTTGCAGCTCCCAGTGTTTGTTGCGTGGAAATCACGTCCAAATGGCTCTTTGGGTGTTAAGGTTGCTGACCCTGGGTTAACTCACAAAATGAGTTAAAAAGGGGGAGACTGTACGAAATAAATATATATCTTAGTGCTTATTTCTGATTATATTGTTCATGTTTTAATCATAAAGGCTTTATAAACCAAGGCCAGATGTGGCAAAGAATTAGGTCAGAGGTGACAGGTGCCTAGCAACAGAGCTTTAGTAAGGGAAGTTAAGAAAGGAAGTTTAGTGCAGAGCTGCAGAGCATATTAATAAAATACAGGAAACCAGACAGAAAAAGAAGAACTAAGTAACACACACACAACACATTAGTCAGACCAGAAGGAGTTGTTTTGATCGAACTGTGTGTGTCTGTGTGTGACCTATAGCAGAACTTGTATACGTATTTGCCTGGCAATGCTTTAGAACTGGGGTACGTGCTCGTGTCTGCAGTTCTCCCTTTCCGGAAATGTACAATAAAGATCATTTTTGAGCTTTGACCACTCTGAGTAGGAAGTCTTTCTCTGTCGCCAAAGAATTCAAAAGAACAGAATTTAATACTCCTACCCACCTCGACATACAAACTCTGTGTGGCTCACGTTCTGTTGATGTTTACATGATCGAAATAACTTGAACACAAAAAGGAAGACGGAAGGAAAAAACTACAGTCCCAGCATCCCTGTGTTAGGGCAGTAGTGAAAGTGAAAGCAGGAGGAGGAAGGTGGAGCTGAGGCAGGTGAGTGTTAACATGAATATTCTTCTTATGAATAAATAATTCCACGCTGTTCCTGTCTGTGGTGAAATGTGAGGCCGGTCGCTCCTCTGAGCGCTGGTTTCCTGTAAGTAGAGGAATGAGTTTAGCTGAGCCTCCGTTTAGTGTGAGAGAGCAGGAGGAGAGAGCTGTGCTGAGGCAGGGTGAGTGTTAACACGCTCTGACATTACTGTGTCTCTGTGGCGGGAACAACAGGCTCCGTCAGTGAGGCAAAAATAATCAGACTTTGGTTTTTCAAAGGAACAACTTTATGTCGGAAGTTCCCGCACGCTCATTGGATAACGATGTGTCAATCTCGAGCTATTAGCCAATGAGCGTGCGGACTCACAGAAAGACCGCCTTCATCACGGGACTTAAAACTACAATGGCGACAGAAACTCCGTGAGTGGAGTTCAGGCTGACGTCATGAACTGTGACGTTTGAGCACTTCCTGTTCTCAGTCCCAGCGTCCTGATCACCGAGGTTTCTGTTGCTCTGATATCTGATATTGATTATATTGGTAAACAGGCTGTAGCATAAACATCAAACACAGCTGAAGAAGTTTTTGGATGGTTGACTTCAAATGATCCGTCGGTTGGAAAGTAAAAACAATTTAAAAAAAGGTGAAGCTGATGCAGGGTGAGTGTTAACACAGGACTTTAGAGGAAGAAGAGTCACAGCTCAGCACATTGTTGACGGGTTGTTGTTCAATCGGGGGAAGACATCTGAATCATTGCAGGGGGAATGCTTTCACAACTTTAATTAATATGATAAAATAATTAATAATTAATAATTAATATTAAATACTACATAAAAAATTCCATCTATGGATGTAATTGCCAATTGTTACATTGTTGTAAATGTTATGTAGGCGCTCTTCAACTATCTTAACATACCCATCATCAATAATAGATCTGCATAAATTTCCAGTATCTTTTTTAAATTGCGTTTTATTTTCAGGGTTAAGTTTAAAAGTAATAATACTGTGATCTGTCAACGGGGCTGCTGAGATGGAAACATGTGAAACATATCTATATAGTAAAGTCGACCCAACCACAGTATGGAACGCCAGGACTGCCATTATGATCAATTAAATGCACCATTAAATAATAAATTAAATGTGGCAATAATTAATTTAAATTTGAAATAATTAATTAAATAAATATTTTTGACACAATTAATAATTATTTATTTCACTTTTTATTAATTATTGCCACATTTAAATAATTATTTAATGGTGTATTTAATTAATTCATTTTTGCACAGTGACTCCTTCAGGTCTCACCACAAATTTATTTTATCTGTCAACCTCACCCAAACCCAGGGGCGGTTAACGCTGATCGAGTCAGAACCATTGCTTTGGCCTGGTGACCATTGTTTTTAGAAGGTGTTACTGCACACCAACAACTGCCATGTGGAAACTAACAGAACTGAACTTTGAAAAACCCTGTTTGTGTCTCACCAAATACCGTTTTAATATTTTTAAGCCGAGAATGTAGCGTTTAATCTTCATATGTCTGGTCGGTTTGCGAAGATACAGCCCTTTGCAAAAGTGCTTCGATGATTTCGGAGATGTCTGCCCAGTCTACGGCAAAGCGTGGGATAGACCCGCTCGCCTCGCAAGCAATCGAGCTGTTATTACCACGACAAAGCGCAGGCCCCGGTACACAGCTGTAATAACCCCGCTGTACACTGACTCATTTACTGAGGTTATATTTATCGAGTTTTATTTCCTGATGTTCGTATGTGTCATACGTGTTCCAGTCGCCAATCTGAATTATAACTAACATAAAAACACATTTAAGCAGAGAGAGAGCAAAAAATTCGATTAACATCTGATGTTGGGTTTTTGTTCAATAATCAGCGTGACCTGATAAACGCATAAAAGAAGTAACGTTGGTGTTTCCGTCATGTAGTAACTGCTGGCTTTAACTGTGCAAAGGTGGTTCGACACTATGAAACACATACAGACTTCATGATGTTCGCCTCATTTTTTTTTGTGAATATTATCATGAGGGTAAACGGCCCTGTACACCACGGAGCGAGCTCAGCATGTCCCACGATATCTTCACTCTCTGAGTTAACCCATCAAACTAATCTAACGGTCATCTACGAATAATTCACGGTCATATCAATATGATTTTACAGAAAATCATCCTTATTACTGCCAACTATTCCAGATACCATCAAATGTTAAAGGAAAATATCAGAATGAGTGTCTGTGAGCTGAGAAGGACGTGAACGAGCAGTTTATCCCAGAGCTGAAGCTGCTCTGTGTGCAAGATGAGCTCAGATTCCTGCTGTGATTGATCAACAGTCACAGAAAGTAGACTTGTAGTTATTACTGCAGTACGGTCACAGCAGATACTGATAAACATGTATTATAGGATGGATGATCAAGTTTCTCACTCTCTCCTTTAAATCTCAGTTTTTTTCTTCTTCACAGTTTATCTGTTAATTATTAATGAATAACACGAAGAGTTTCTGTTATATTTCCCTTGAACATCACCTTATTAGGGCGGCATAGGAAAAGCCCCCCTCCAAGAATGAATGAATGAATGATGATAATAATAAAATGATTAAAAGCAGAGCTCAGAGTGGTAGAAAGGTCAAACATGGATCCACGGGTGGTTCAACTGCATTTGGTGACGTGACTAAAGCAAATCTTTAATCCCACCATCAACGGGATGTTGTCTCCTTTACTACGGTTACTTTACTTGGTCACCGTGTGGATTTCTTTGAAATGAACCAAATTCTTTATTTGTTGGTTGTTGTAGAGCAGGGCGATATGACCAAAAATATTTATCACGATATACATTTGAAAATTTGTGATACTATGTAACTGACAATATAATTGACACTAGACAAATACTTTACAACTCCACAACTTCATTAGTGCAAAAACAAATATCAATGTATTTTCACTTAAACAAGCAGCTGTTTTAAGTGCATTAAAGTTATATAAAAAAATTAACAGTGCAAATGCAAATTCCTCGCTGACAGTTTAACTAAAAAGCATTTCCAGTGGAAACTGGCCGACATATCCTCAGCATAACCATGTATAATATCCACAAAACTTAAAAAGAGGTTATACACACAATACGGTAATATTATGTTGAAGCACAGTACGTATCACTCCGCGAGGCTCCTGCCTATGATAGCCGTAATGCTCCGACAATCCATCAAATGGTGTGGCTTCGTTGCTTAGCAAAGTCGTACTGAAACATTTCGAGCGCCGTGTACCACATAAATTGATACCAGGTCAGTAACACAACCAGAATTCATACATAAGGCACACGGGATTGTAAGGGGCACTGTGGATTTTCAGAAAAATCAAGGATTGATTTAAGTGTGCTGCATTTTCCAAAAAACACGGTAATAACGACGGCCCACTAGCACAAATAGTGCTTTGTTGTCGGTCTGACGGACGAAAGCCGAAACATTTCCACACCACTGAAGTTGCAGCATATTTACAAACCAATTCTGGTTCATCCGTTTCATTCAACAATCCACTTTCGCTCTTCTCATTCTGCGTCGCCGCCATGTGCGTATGTAAACGAAGGCATTGCGCATGCGCGTTTGACCCATATTCTATTCTTCTTATCGTTGCCCAACATTATACCGGTATACAGTGAACGGTATGATATGGCCCAGCCCTAGGTTGTTGCATATTTAACCTCTACAGTCAGGAAAGGAGGAGATGAGGCCTCAACAATGTTGGGTTGTAGCTGTGGTTCAGGTTAGAGTGAGTGTCCATGGAATAAATGTAAGTCAGTGAACTGGAAACATGACTGTGTTAAACTTTCTTTTCCTTTTATAATGAGTCTAATCAAAGGTGTACAGAAGTATCTCCACTTTGACTTTTCCGTGTCACCATCAGAGCTTCTGCACAGTGTGTTTCTGGGGCAGATAACATTGCAGCATTATGGAGACATTATGGAGACCAAAAGAAAAGCGTCTGGATTTCTTTAAGTTAAACTTAAAGAAATCCAGACGTTGTTGGTTCAGTGTTTAGTCTCATTCACACACTCCCTCAGACTCTTCACACACACTGATTTGCTGACATAAACACACTCCTGTGTGCTTTCTTGGCTTCACACACACACTGAGGACCATCTACAGACTGTGAGCTCCGTCTTCTTTGTCTTTGGAGCCGAACTCTGACAAAGTTAGGAACAAAACTTTCTCCAGCGTGTGAACTTTCCTCCTAGACTCAGTCTGAGCAGTCAGACCACATATTTCTAAAGCAGCACATGAAGGTGTGGCTCACACACAGGTGAAGGAAACAGCTGCAGTATTAAAAACTGCTTCACTGCCTACAAATATATGAACTGAATGTTTCTTTCAGGCTGTAAAAACCTTATTTATCCTCCATTACAGTCCTGCATTCAGAGGATTACTTCTCTTATATTAGTACATGTATTTTATTCTGATGAACACATGAAACTCTGAGCTGGATTGAATCCATTGAATCAGAGTCCAGGACTCAGACTAAACACACTGAATGTGTCCTGAGCTCGGCCGCTGTTCCACAGTAACTGCTGTCACAGTCACTGTTACTGAGTTAGCTTAGCTAGCAGAGCAGCTAGCAGTTAGAGTATGAACTCTGTAAGCAGTCAGCTCGGTCCTGGACATTGTTACTGACATAAAGCTGCTCTCTGCAGCCATGTTTGACCTGCTGCTTTGTAGGACTACAGTAATGGAGGATTTGGAGGCTGAACTCGGCTCTGTGACACTTTTTGTAGTGAACTGATGAAAGCTGCGTCTCAGATGGATGTTAGTCCAACACATCAGACACGACCTCTGCAGCTCTCAGTTGATGTGCACACGAATGATTTGTGTTTCCTCTGCAGGTGAAGGTAGAAAGTGTGTGTGAGCTGATGTGAATTGAGCAGCATGGATCAGTGTGAGGACAGAGAGGAGGGAGTCCCTCCCTCTAAAAGCACTCTGTGTGGGGAACATGAGAGCCAGACCAAAGCTCAGAGGTGAGATGACCATCTCTAACTGTCCGTGACTCTTCTCCATGTCACAGCTCAGCACTCACATCACTGCTCCATCATTATTCACACTCATACCTCTGTGTGTGTTGTTTTAAAGCCCAGAGCTGTGGGGCGTACCGGCTCAGCTGGACATAACCCTAAAACTAATCCAGAACCTGGACCTGAACCCAGCTGTGTTTCCTTAAAGAGCAACGAGTCGAAGGAAATTATTGAAAACTTTAACAAAAGACTGTTATGTGACAAAAAGTAAGTACATTATTTTTATGAGTTTCAGGTTGTTCATCATGTCTTTAATTTAATATTTCCAGTTTTTCCTTCCTATCTCATGAAGTTGTTACATTTATTGTTTTTCTTTTAGGATCAATAAGAGGCCAGAATCTCCTGGACCTGAACCCAGCTGTGTTTCCTTAAAGAGCAACGAGTCGAAGGGTGTTGGTGTTTACTTTAAAGGCTGTTCTTCTGCTGCTGAGAGGTAATGTGTGTCTAGATGTTGTTCCTGACTCTGTATTTTTGAATAAATCCTCATGTTTAATATCAGCTCAGCCCTTTTTCACACACATTTCTATGTTGGTATGTGAAGCGGTGTGTGTTGGAGTGTTTCCACAAACACAGCAGTCAGAGTGGAAAGAGTGGATGTTGTAGGAGGTGTTTGTGTAGTGAAGAGGCTGAGTGTCTGTAGGACTCCAGCTGCTCCAGCAGGTGTCTCCTTTGTGCTTTGCTTCAAACACAGTGTAGGGAGGAGCTTCCACTCAGGTGTTTCAGGTGTTGCTGGATGGAGGAGGACAAATAGTTTCCCCTTCAGTGACACTTCAGCAGCTCAATGTTCTGGGGAGATGTTTGTCTTCATGAAGGTTTATGGATTATTGTTCTTACTTTGGTTAAACTGAGCAATACATTTTCCATCTAACATTTAAAGTAAATTTCCAGGTGAAAAAAAGATCTGCAGCTGCAGCCTCTGTGATGTTTCACAGTCTGAAAGTAACAAATTCAACCAGAGTTCAAACAAAGGCTTAATATACGTGTGTGTTTGATATAATGCCAACAAGTACAAATAGGTGTTCTTACAGGTCTTAATCATAGAGCTCTGATAAGTCTGGTGACTTTCACAGTCAGCAATTTTGCTGCCTTTTATTTTATATTGGCCTTTTTAAAGCCCTTCAAATGCTCCCACATTCATACAGAGCTTTAACACCAAACTCCTTTACAGTCCTTCTCCTCTCACACACGACTGATTTGTCTGCAGCAGCTGTGTTACTGCTAGTATTTTATTATGTGTGTAATCTCCTCATATTGTTCCTATGGTTTAGTTTGACTTCCTTCTGCAAACTCAGCTGCTCTGTTGCTGATACACGTCTCCATGAATATGATTGATCAGATGCTGCCAACACCATGTGTTTCATGTGAACGCTCAGCTGAAACCCTGGGTTGACTTATCGAGTTAATAACAAGCTTCATGTGACTGTGAGTGCTAAAGTGAATCCAGATAAAGGAAAGAGACCCTGCTAATGTTGGACTCACTTCTTAGTGTAGATCCCAGGAGGAAGTTCAACATAGCCAGCCATTCTTTGTGCGAGCTCGACCAAACCTGAGACCACAGTGCAGGATAATGGTTATCATCTGTCTCTGTCAAGCACATTTAAAATCCACAATAACAAAAATAATTATATTTGATCATTAAAAATATGTTTTCAATTAAAAAAGCATGAGCACACTGGTGGATTACAGAAACATGAAAACTCGTTAACAGTAAAGTTAATTTAGGCGTAAACAAAGAGGCAAACATACTTAAGTAGAAGGACTGATGTTTGTGTTAAAATACCCTCTTAAAGCTGAAATACTGATTCAACTTCTTTACTCAAGTAAAGGTCAAAGAGTCCAGGCTCTGAAATGTACTCACAGTATTAAAGTAAAAACTCCATCTTTGAAGGAAATTTCTGTCAGTTTTTGTGCAAAGTTACCTGAATTTCTACCTCCAACATTAATATGAGAAAATTATCTGAACTTTTATTTTAATGAATTTAATCAGCTTGAACATTTTGTAGCACAAAAGTAGAAAAAACCCAAAGGGAATAAAAAATAACTCCATTTGCTGTTGCCTGCATTGTAGATGGGTGGCTTTGCCTCAACACCTAAACAGGAAAATGAGTTTAGTCAAGTATTAAAGTGGGATTGAAGAGGTCAGGAAACCAGAGATCAGGTGTTGTGGTGCAGCATGGTCACAAGAATCATTTAGAAATGGGTCAAAATATTTTCTCTTCTAGATTTTTTGCACACAGTCTGATGTGCTGCTGCTCTGAGGTTTACTGCTCTCTGTGTACTTAGAAAACTGTGAGGTACAAGTAGATTTGACACAAGTTATAATGGCTGATTTCCATATAACGGTGGAATACAGGGACTTAATCGTTAAGTAAGAAGAAAGTTTGAAGCCTAATCTTGAAAGTAGAGATAGTGTCTGTCTCCTGAATCCAAACTGGAAGCTGGTTCCACAGAAGAGGGGCCTGAAAACTGAAGGCTCTGCCTCCCATTCTACTTTTAAATACTCAGGAACAACAAGTAGGCCTGCAGTGTGAGAGCGAAGTGCTCTAATAGGGTGATATGGTTCTACAAGGTCATTAAGATAAGATGGGGCCTGATTATTTAAGACCTTGTATGTGAGGGGCAGGATTTTGAATTCAATTCTGGATTTAACAGGAAGCCAATGAAGGGAAGCCAAAACAGGAGAAATATGCTCTCTCTTTCTAGTCCCTGTCAGGACTCTTGCTGCAGCATTTTGGATTAACTGAAGGCTTTTCAGGGAGTTTTTAGGACTTCCTGATAATAATGAATTACAGTAGTCCAGCCTGGAAGTAATAAATACATGAACTAGTTTTTCAGCATCACTCTGAGACAGGATATTTCTAACTTTAGAGATGTTGCGCAAATGGAAGAAAGCAGTCTTACATATTTGTTTAATGTGTGCGTTGAAGACATGTCCTGGTCAAAAATGACTCCAAGGTTCCTCACAGCATTACTGGAGGCCAAGGTAATGCCATCCAGAGTGAGAATCTGGTTAGAAACCACATTTCTAAGATTTTCAGGGCCGAGTACAATAACCTCAGTTTGATCTGAATTAAGAAGCAGAAAGTTAGTTGCCATCCAGGTCTTTATGTCTTTAAGACATTCCTGCAGTTTAACTAATTGGTGTGTGTTACCTGGCTTCATGGACAGATGAACAGCTGGGTGTGCTATGTCTTCTGATGATACTGCCTTGGTGATTTTAACATCCATGTCTGCTGTGACTCTAAACTTCTGGTCAAGGACTTTTTAAATATTATTGACTCTTTTAACTTGACCCAGTGGGTTACTGGTCCCACGCATGAAAAAGGTCACACACTAGACTTGGAGCTTTCCCACGGGCTGGATGTGTGCATCACTGAAATATCTGAGTTGGGCATCTCCGATCATTTTCCTGTGTTGTTCACTGTAACGCTGCGCTGCTCGGTAGGTAAGCCGTGCGCCTCAGCGTGTAAAAAGCGAGCGCTTAATGCTCTAACAGCGCCGCTTTTTCTGCTGCCTTTATGGACTCTGGAATAATGAACTCCAGCTGTTAAAGTGTTGAGGACCTTTCGGACACTCTTCATTCTACCTGCACTGATATTTTGGACTCTATTGCTCCGTTCAGGACTCTGCGCGCTAAGCATTTATCAGAGCCGTGGTTGAATGAACATACGCGCTCCCTTAGACGTGACTGTAGACGCGCCGAAAGGAGATGGAAAAAGGACAGATTGTATGTTTCTCTACAGATTTTAAGGACTTTCTGTCTTTCTGCTCACCAAGAAGCTGTAAAAACTGCAGACACAGTTTGTCTTAAACTTAGTGTCAGTAAACAGTCACAGGCCTCAGGTACTTTTTAATGTCCTCAGTCGTTTTCTTCGTTCACGTGATAATGTCGGAGTCATTTCTTCACCAAGTATTTGTGATGATTTTTTAGCATTTTTAACAACAAGGTTCTATCTATTAGGGCTCTTGTCTCGCCGACTGCTGCCTCAGATCCGAGTCTTTCTCCTGTGTGCTCAGCTGTCTTAGAGCAGTTTGATCCTGTCTCCCTTAATGACTTGACTGCGGTAGTTTGTAACCTAAGATCATCACACTGCCCTCTGATTGTCTCCCCCAACTACTCTTCCAAGGATTGTCAGGTTGGAGATTGGCCTATAATTAGCTAAGACAGCTGGTCTAGGGATGCTTTTTAAGTAAAGGTTTAACTACAGCCAGCTAGGGATGGGTACCGTTTAGATTTGAAAACCTGCTGAATCAGAATCAGTTGCTGATGATGGCTTTTTCTTTTACATTAATCATGTATAATCTTAACTCAAAGTGAACATAGACTTGATTGAAGTAACTCAGATCAGCCAATTCAAAATGCTTATTCAATCAACTCTGAGTTTATGGCTAGACTCAGTTTGTTGGCCCTGCACCTTCAAACTATTCCCTGTTTGTCCCTCATGGTTTTTGGATATTGTTTTCACATCTTATGTCACGGCTAGCGGGGCGAGCCATGTTGAATTTAATAAAGGACCCAAGATGCCGACACTGCTGTGAAGTGAGTGAGCTTTATTGAAACGGTGAAGTGCAGCGGAGATGGCCTGTGCAGAAGCTAAGATAACCTCTACTGAAAAAACTAAAAAACTAACCTGAAACCTTAAACGGAGACACGGGGAGATAACACAGACGACCCGGCAACAAGCAGGAGAAAACAAAGGGCTCATATACACAAAAAAACAATCAGGGAATGAGAAAAGGGAGGGAGACACAGCAGGATTAATTGGACATAACCAGACAAGGGAAGCAAAAGTAGACACACTAACGTAGGACATGGCTCTGTCAAATAAAACAGGAAGTGAACACAGAGACACAATACTAACACAGTACAGAGGGAACACAGAAACCAAACCTCAGAACTAGAAAATCTTAATCAGGATGAAATTGTAACAAAAGACAATAACAATCAAAACAAAACCACTGAGTCCACAGACTCGGGACATACATCGGCTCAAACTGTGCTCATAAATATTTTGTAAATCAGACTGTGTAGTTGTGAACTGAGTTTTGTAACATTGTGAAACAAAATATGTGAAAAGTTTATGTTTTGCGTTCATTGATTTGTGTGTGTAAAAATGTAAAAGTGTAATAAACATTAGAACTACTTTTGCTGACACAAAGTTTGGCGAGCACTGCAAGTTGTCCCTTTAAACCAGTCACTGATATAAAGAGAGCACCTTGTTCCAGGGCATCTGAGCATGGAGGGAAAGCTTTATGCAGGAGATGGTAAGAGCTGTTGGGACTAAAGAAACTGAGCAGAAAACTACAGACATCTGGAAACTGAGTTGTTAATTCTCAGTGGGATCACCAGGACTAGCAAAGCTTCACCATGACAGTCATCTGATTGACTGAACCCATCCAAACATCACTTCATGGACCTTTAGCTTGTGTCTGTGTGTGGACAGACATAACATGAGCTAATTATTCATTACTCCTCCACAGAGTGGAGCAGGAGAGAGCAGAGGTTTCCACTGGTCAGTCTGCACAGCAACATCAAACACACCTGGACTCTGTGGTTATGGTTTGTAGTACTACGTTTACATTTGTTCTTTTCAGTCACCTCTGTGCTGCACTTTGTGGACCAGAGGATTGTCAGTGTGTCCAACATAAATCAGAGTTTGGGCTCCATGATTTCAGTCAGATTGGGGTGACTGTAGCTCAGGAGGTGAGCAGGTCAGCTACTAGTCAGAAGCTTTGTGAATCAAACCCTGGCTGGCAAATGTACTGGGTAACGTACTAAACCCAAGCTGCCCTCTGATGCATCCATCAGAGTGTGAAAGAAAGTATTTAAGCACAGAACAATGTGCTTGGTTGAATGAGGCATGTTGTATAAAATGCTTTGTGTGCACAGAGTATCACAGAGAGCTATATAAGAACCAGTCCATTTACCACTGGGTAATTCATATAGTCTTCTTTCCAGCGGCTGGAGGACAACATCACCATGTTTGTGAAGAACGAGCTGAAGAAGATCCAGAAGCTTCTGAGTCCAGATCACCCAGAAACTTAAAGAGCCAGATGGAGGATGAGGAGATGTTTGGAGGTGAGGATGAAGATGAAAGAAAGAGCTGCAGAGAAGCATTTCTGAAGATCACACTCCACTTCTTGAGGAGACTTAAGCAGCATGAGATGGCTGACCATCTGCAGAGCAGTAAGAAAATTTCTCTAAAGACTGAATATTGATCTTTCCTAATAGCTCAAGAAATGGACCAATAGACATTCATCCTTTCAGGGTACTGAAAGGCTGTGATATTTATTGTGTAATATTTGTTTCTGAATTTCTTACCTTCAGAAATATTTGCTCCACTCTGTAAACGTGAACTTAAAGCCCAACTGAAGAAGAAGTTCCAGTGTGTGTTTGAGGGCATCGCTAAAGCAGGAAGCCCAACCCTCCTGAATCAGATCTACACAGAGCTCCACATCACAGAGGGAGGGACTGCAGAGGTCAATGATGAACATGAGGTCAGACAGATCGAAACAGCATCCAGGAAACCAGACAGAGCAGAAACAACCATCAGACAAGAAGACATCTTTAAAGTCTCACCTGGAAGAGACGAACCAATCAGAACAGTGCTGACAAAGGGAGTGGCTGGCATTGGGAAAACAGTCTTAACACAGAAATACAGCCTGGACTGGGCTGAAGACAAAGCCAACCAGGACATCCAGTTCATATTTCCATTCACTTTCAGAGAGCTGAATGTGCTGAAAGAGAAAAAGTTCAGCTTGGTGGAACTTGTTCATCACTTCTTTAATCAAACTAACCAATCAGGAATCTGCAGGCTTGAAGACTTCCAGGTTGTGTTCATACTTGATGGTCTGGATGAGTGTCGACTTAATTTGGACTTCAAGAAAACTAAAATCCTGACTGAAACAACAAAGTCCACCTCATTGGATGAGCTGCTGACAAACCTCATCAGAGGGAACCTGCTCCCTTCTGCTCGCCTTTGGATAACAACACGACCTGCAGCAGCCAATCAGATCCCTCCTCAGTGTGTCGACATGGTGACAGAGGTCAGAGGGTTCACTGACCCACAGAAGGAGGAGTACTTCAGGAAGAGATTCAGAGATGAGGAGCAGGCCAGCAGGATCATCTCCCACATCAAGAAAGCTCGAAGCCTCCACATCATGTGCCACATCCCAGTCTTCTGCTGGATCACTGCTACAGTTCTGGAGGATGTGCTGGAAACCAGAGAGGGAGGACAGCTGCCCAAGACCCTGACTGAGATGTACATCCACTTCCTGGTGGTTCAGGCCAAAGTCAAGAGGATCAAATATGATGGAGGAGCTGAGACAGATCCACACTGGAGTCCAGAGAGCAGGAAGATGATTGAGTCACTGGGAAAACTGGCTTTTGATCAGCTGCAGAAAGGAAACCTGATCTTCTATGAACCAGACCTGACAGAATGTGGCATCGATATCAGAGCAGCCTCAGTGTACTCAGGAGTGTTCACACAGATCTTTAAAGAGGAGAAACAACTGTACCAGAACAAGGTGTTCTGCTTTGTTCATCTCAGTGTTCAGGAGTTTCTGGCTGCTCTTCATGTCCACCTGACCTTCATCAACTCTGGACTCAATCTGCTGGAAGAACAACAAACAACGTCCATGTGGCCTAAATTATTTGATAAACCAAAACTCCAATCTCTCCACCAGTGTGCTGTGGACAAGGCCTTACAGAGCCCCAATGGACACCTGGACTTGTTCCTTCGTTTTCTCTTGGGTCTGAAGACTAATCAAACTCATTTGCAAGGCCTGGTGACACAGACAGGAAGTAGCGCACAGACCAATCGAGAAGCAGTCAAGTACATCAAGAAGAAGCTCAGTGAGAATCTGTCTGCAGAGAAAAGCATCAACCTGTTCCACTGTCTGAATGAACTGAATGATCGTTCTCTACTGGAGGAGATCCAACAGTCCCTGAGATCAGGACGTCTCTCCACAGATAAACTGTCTCCTGCTCAGTGGTCAGCTCTGGTCTTCATCTTACTGTCATCAGAAAAAGATCTGGATGAGTTTAACCTGAAGAAATACTTTGCTTCAGAGGAGGCTCTTCTGAGGCTGCTGCCAGTGGTCAAAGTCTCTAAAAAAGCTCTGTAAGTTATAAAGTTTTTATTATTTATTTGGTTGGTATGTTATGGAAAAACACACTGCCATCAACTTCTGTTTGTTTTTGTCAAAATCCCTGTAATATAATCACTGTACCTTTATATACACGGGACTTGTATTAATGCTGCTGCCCTCTTGTGGCTAAAGTGTAATTATGTTATTGTTATTAGGGAGGATTTGAGAGAAACATGCCAAGTGAGTCAGCACCTTCGCTTTAGCTTAAAAATCCAAATTCTTATGTCATCAGTTATAGTTGCATGTATTCATTATCATAATTTAACCTTTATTATTGATGTCTTCAATTTATTTTGAGTAAACTAGCAATAATTTTATGGTTGTATTAAATAAATACATCACTAATGAATTATTTATTTCAGTAATGAATTAAAAATGTACATAATGAATTCAAAATATTGATAATGAATTATTTAATGATGTATTTATTTAATTCACGTTGCTACTCCTGGCCCTGCATCGCTGTTCATAAATACATTTTATTTGTCAACTTCACCCATCAAAGTCAGGGGGCGGGGTTAATGCTGATCAAGTCAAAACCATTGCTTTGGTCTGGTGGGCGTTCTTTTAGTGGGCTTTTCTCAGTACTAAGTAGGCCCACACACCAGGGTTTGGACATGTGTGGACCCAAACTGTACTTAAACTTGACCCTTTTTTGTGTGTCACCAAATACACTTTAATATCTTCTAGACAAGAATGTAGTGGCATCACCTTTGACCTCTTTTGGCTCCAAACAGAAGTGACAGACTTGAGCAGGGTTCATTTAAAGGCTGACAGAAGTGGAGTGGTGACGGGGAGATGTTTGACAGGACAGTGTTTCAGCCTCCACAGGTTCATGTTGTGCTCCATCAGTCAGTAAAGATGAAGTCAGTGCTGATGAGGCTGTAGAGTGTGTGAGGGATGTGAATGAGGATGATGAAGATCTGATGATAGCAGATAAAAACAGGCTGCAGAGACTTTGAGCCATACAGGGCACACAGTGTGTGTACAGAACAGCTGAAATCATTCTGGAGGCCTCACTGGAATATGGAAGCATCACAGTACAGCTTCACTAAAGTCTCTGATATGAGATGAGAAATGAAGCAGCCAGAGCTTTTTCATGAGTGGAAATCCACGGTGACTGTGAGCTGCTGCTACAGCCTCCAGATTAGCCAGCAGCTCATCCTGCTCAACATTTTCTCACCAACTTTAATGGAAGTGTGATGTTTTCAGCTGGAGTGATGGTCAGGGTGGCCTCCCTCTCCTCTTCTTCTCCTCTTCCTCTTTCATTTGTAAAGCCACTTCTGCTGCTTTCATTCATTTGGAAGTCCTGTAGCTGAGTTTGGGAGAGACTAACAGCCTCGGCAGCAGAGGGGAGAAAGGCTGTAACACCACCACTTTACTCTGTTCTACCTGTCACATCATTTTATCAGGAAACAAATATGCTCCTGTTTTTACTATGTTTGTCTTGAAGCTGTAAGAAGATCACATGGTGCTTTTTATTATTGTGTTGGTTTGTTTCCTGTCTCTTGGATGGAGCCCAGCTGTGCGTGGCCCCTGGGCCTGTGGTCAGAGTGTGTGCTGGATAATCCGCCCAGGATGAGGCCAAACTGACACGGGATGAAATGTCTGTCACATAATTGAGCTTAGTGTAGTTTCATTTCTGCACAATTTAAAAACAACCAAAACTTTTTTCTGTCTTTTCTATGTTATACTGTAGACTTTCTTTGATACTGTGTCCAAAAGGAGCAGCTTTTACTTTGAAGGGGAGGCGTCTCTGTTTCCTCTTCAGGTTGGATGATGGAAGCAAATGAGTGTGTGATGTTCTTTCAGTGTTGCACTTTGTAGACGCTCCCTGAGCACTGGTCTCACAGCCAGCTGCACATAGAGACCAGTGTTGTTAGTCCAGGTCAGAAGATGACTTGTTGGAATGAAAATGAGCTTGTAGTTTGTCTGCTTTAATAATGTGACTGGAAAAAGGTGTTGGACTTCAAATATGTCCATTTCTTTCACACTTCACCTTTAAAAGTGAAGCCATGTGGTTCCTGGAAGGAAAAACATGACTTTTTCAAGTCTTTGTCCTGTTTTTATGAGAAATGTACGACTTTAATGTGAAACATTCAGAGTTTTTTCTCTTGTTGTGTTTGTTTGAAGCTGCTTCCTGTTGGCTTCAGCTGTTTGGAGTTTCCATTTTCTAAACTTCTACATTCTGAACCTTCTTCAGCTCTGAACAGATGATGAAACACTGAATGATTTCAAGCTCACACTTTGTCTAATAAACTTACATCTTTCATTCTTTATACAGATTGATCGACTGTGGTTTGTCAGAGATCAGCTGTGATTATCTGGCAGCAGCACTGAAGTCCAACCCCTCCATCTGAGAGAGCTGGACCTGAGCATCAACGACAACCTGCAGGATTCAGGAGTGAAGCATCTGTGTGGTTTCCTGGAGAGTCCAGGATGTGGACTTGAAACTCTGAGGTCAGTCAGCATGTTTTAGTTGTGCTGAGATGAATATGATGTGAAAGTTGTGCTGACACTAAACTGCAGACATCAGGCTGATATTATACTGATCCACACTGAGGATCTTCATGGTAAAGTCTGTTTTCTTCTTCTCTGGTTTAGTCCATTGACTGCAGCAGAACAATGTTCACATTTCAAACAGTGAGACTCAACGTATGGCCCGCGGCCCACACGCGGCCTGCCCACCTTTCCTGATTCAGAGAGAGGGACCCTGATTAACTGTGTAGTGTTCTTCCTCACAGTTCTAAGTATCAGACACAACAATGAATAATCCACAGCTGACTCTCTTTAGCAGGTCAAAGGTCACGGCACACAGCAGACAGTGGGAAATATTCTAATTCTGATCATTTATCAGCACATATCCATATGTATAAAAACAAAGCTGACACTGTGAGACTTGATCAGAGGTGTGATCATCACAGCAGAGGCCTTTGTGTCAAAGTCACTGAGGATCAAACAGAAACACATGAAGCAGATTTTCCTCTTCTGGCTTTTTATAGCAGATAACCTTCAAAATATTCTGCAGTCGATCAAAAACTGAAGCAAACCATGAATCAACATGTGAACATGAGCTGATGCTGCTGAAGTGAAGCAAAGTTACAGAGGTTTGATTACAGACACAGCTGAGAGTTGTAATCTGTCATCATTTAAAGGTTTCAATTTCTTCAGTATTGAACAGCAGAAATGAGGCTTTGTTTTCGGAGGCCGACAGCAGTGAACACAACAGCAGACTGGTGCGTAATAAGCAGTGAATAATGCAGAAAACAGATTTTTGAAGGTAAACTGTTCTTGAAGTACACTGAGAGAGAGAGAGCTGTGCAGGAAGTAAACGTCAAAGTCAGAGAGAATTCATGACGATGTTCATCAAACGTAAAGCGTAGTTTGGATCTTCTTTTGCTGCTGGTTCACTCAGTTTTGGTTGGAGACAGATGAAACCTGCAGCTTCAGGATCTGTGAGCTGTCCACTTTCCAGCCCCGACGCGTGTCCGTGTACGTGCCGTCGAGTGAACGATCCACGCTCTGTGTTTCCATCTTTGTGTGTTTAGCTGCTCTCTTCCAATTTACTGTTTTACCTGTTTGCTTGTTGTTGAAATACTTTGGGAGCTTTAACCTGAGATTCTGGCAAAATACATTATATTAAACATCGATTCAGGATTGAATGAATCAACATCGCTTTATTCAAATTAAAACCATTTAAATAGGAAATCCATTTTTTTACAGCCGCCTCTAATGCTGGGTAATGTCAGCTGGTCCATGTGCAGCTGGCTGTGAGGCTCAGGGAGCGTCTACAAAGTGCAACACTGAAAGAACATCATCCATAAATATTGAGGATAACTGGACTCTCATACAGCGAGACTCAAATGCCTTTAAACATCAGCTTATCCTGCTGATCCAAGTCCAACACTGAGTTTGTAAAACATGTTTGTCAATCATTTTGTTTGGTTTCGGAGGAAAATGATTCAATAACTTGCTGCTAATACACAACATTTCATCCTATTTCCTCATAACCCTCTTTGTCTGACCATTTGATCCCATTTGAATTTGCAATAAAGGATCCACAGAGTTTGGTGACAATAATGACAGTAGATGTTTGTGTGAAGTGCTGGAAGCAAATGAGTGTGTGATGTTCTTTCAGTGTTGCACTTTGTAGACGCTCCCTGAGCACTGGTCTCACAGCCAGCTGCACATAGAGACCAGTGTTGTTAGTCCAGGTCAGAAGATGACTTGTTGGAATGAAAATGAGCTTGTAGTTTGTCTGCTTTAATATGTGACTGGAAAAAGGTGTTGGACTTCAAATGTCCATTTCTTTCACACTTCACCTTTAAAAGTGAAGCCATGTGGTTCCTGGAAGGAAAAACACGACTTTTTCAAGTCTTTGTCCTGTTTTTATGAGAAATGTACGACTTTAATGTGAAACATTCAGAGTTTTTTCTCTTGTTGTGTTTGAAGCTGCTTCCTGTTGGCTTCAGCTGTTTGGAGTTTCCATTTTCTAAACTTCTACATTCTGAACCTTCTTCAGCTCTGAACAGATGATGAAACACTGAATGATTTCAAGCACTTTGTCTAATAAACTTACATCTTTCATTCTTTATACA
Source organism: Oreochromis niloticus (assembly GCF_001858045.2). Lineage (NCBI taxonomy): Eukaryota > Metazoa > Chordata > Actinopteri > Cichliformes > Cichlidae > Oreochromis > Oreochromis niloticus. The sequence continues at coordinate 779 of NW_020328914.1, read as the reverse complement.
GATTGAGACTGTGGTTTGTCAGAGATCAGCTGTGATTATCTGGCAGCAGCACTGAAGTCCAACCCCTCCCATCTGAGAGAGCTGGACCTGAGCACAACTACAACTGCAGGATTCAGGAGTGAAGCATCTGTGTGGTTTCCTGGAGAGTCCAGGATGTGGACTTGAAACTCTGAGGTCAGTCAGCATGTTTAGTTGTGCTGAGATGAATATGATGTGAAAGTTGTGCTGACACTAAACTGCAGACATCAGGCTGATATTATACTGATCCACACTGAGGATCTTCATGGTAAAGTCTGTTTTCTTCTTCTCTGGTTAGTCCATTGACTGCAGCAGAACAATGTTCACATTTCAAACTTCAAAGAAGAAGAAAATCCTCCACTGGATAATTCACTGTGAAACTCTCCAACTCTTCATTCACCTTAAAGTCTGTGTGACACTGAAATCCAAAGCAAAATGTGTGTTTGCTTTACAGACAGCAGTCCAACACAAACATACACCATCATCCAAAACACAGTCCAACATCCAAATCTCCTGCCAGCATGAATGATGGGAAAGAGAAGGAGGAACACTCTGACATTCAGGGTTAGAATGAGTTTCATGAAGCAGACTGTGAAGATCAAAGCTGCATTAGAAGCTTACATGAATGAATGAGTGGACAGAAGTGGACAGAGATCATCTGAAGCACTTCAAGGCTTTAAATCAGCACATTTCTCTTTATTCTTTATTCAACTCTGTTAGTTTCTCTCAGTTTCTGTGGAATGAAGCTAACAGCAGGCTAA
>NW_020328913.1:0-19494 GCF_001858045.2 Oreochromis niloticus | reverse complement strand
GATGTGAATTGAGCAGCATGGATCAGTGTGAGGACAGAGAGGAGGGAGTCTCCCTCTAAAAGCACTCTGTGTGGGGAACATGAGAGCCAGACAAAGCTCAGAGGTGAGATGACCATCTCTAACTGTCCGTGACTCTTCTCCATGTCACAGCTCAGCACTCACATCACTGCTCCATCATTATTCACACTCATACCTCTGTGTGTGTTTTTTAAAGCCCAGAGCTGTGGGGCGTACCAGGCTCAGCTGACATAACCCTAAAACTAATCCAGAACCTGGACCTGAACCCAGCTGTGTTTCCTTAAAGAGCAACGAGTCGAAGGAAATTATTGAAAACTTTAACAAAACTGTTATGTGACAAAAAGTAAGTACATTATTTTTATGAGTTTCAGGTTGTTCATCATGTCTTTAATTAATATTTCCAGTTTTTCCTTCCTATCTCATGAAGTTGTTACATTATTGTTTTTCTTTTAGGATCAATAAGAGGCCAGAATCTCCTGGACCTGAACCCAGCTGTGTTTCCTTAAAGAGCAACGAGTCGAAGGGTGTTGGTGTTTACTTTAAAGGCTGTTTCTTCTGCTGCTGAGGTAATGTGTGTCTAGATGTTGTTCCTGACTCTGTATTTTTGAATAAATCCTCATGTTTAATATCAGCTCAGCCCTTTTTCACACACATTTCTATGTTGGTATGTGAAGCGGTGTGTTGGAGTGTTTCCACAAACACAGCAGTCAGAGTGGAAAGAGTGGATGTTGTAGGAGGTGTTTGTGTAGTGAAGAGCTGAGTGTCTGTAGGACTCCAGCTGCTCCAGCAGGTGTCTCCTTTGTGCTTTGCTTCAAACACAGTGTAGGGAGGAGCTTCCACTCAGTGTTTCAGGTGTTGCTGGATGGAGGAGGACAAATATTTTCCCTTCAGTGACACTTCAGCAGCTCAATGTTCTGGGAGATGTTTGTCTTCATGAAGGTTTATGGATTATTGTTCTTACTTTGGTTAAACTGAGCAATACATTTCCATCTAACATTTAAAGTAAATTTCCAGGTGAAAAAAGATCTGCAGCTGCAGCCTCTGTGATGTTTCACAGTCTGAAAGTAACAAATTCAACCAGAGTTCAAACAAAGGCTTAATATACGTGTGTGTTTGATATAATGCCAACAAGTCAAATAGTTTCTTACAGGTCTTAATCATAGAGCTCTGATAAGTCTGGTGACTTTCACAGTCAGCAATTTTGCTGCCTTTTATTTTATATTGGCCTTTTTAAAGCCCTTCAAATGCTCCACATTCATACAGATTTTAACACCAAACTCCTTTACAGTCCTTCTCCTCTCACACACGACTGATTTGTCTGCAGCAGCTGTGTTACTGCTAGTATTTTATTATGTGTGTAATCTCCTCATATTGTTCCTATGGTTTAGTTTGACTTCCTTCTGCAAACTCAGCTGCTCTGCTGATACACGTCTCCATGAATATGATTGATCAGATGCTGCCAACACCATGTGTTTCATGTGAACGCTCAGCTGAAACCCTGGGTTGACTTATCGAGTTAATAACAAGCTTCATGTGACTGTGAGTGCTAAAGTGAATCCAGATAAAGGAAAGAGACCCTGCTAATGTTGGACTCACTTCTTAGTGTAGATCCCAGGAGGAAGTTCAACATAGCCAGCCATTCTTTGTGCGAGCTCGACCAAACCTGAGACCACAGTGCAGGATAATGGTTATCATCTGTCTCTGTCAAGCACATTTAAAATCCACAAATAACAAAAATAATTATATTTGATCATTAAAAATGTTTTCAATTAAAAAAGCATGAGCACACTGGTGGATTACAGAAACATGAAAACTCGTTAACAGTAAAGTTAATTTAGGCGTAAACAAAGAGGCAAACATACTTAAGTAGAAGGACTGATGTTTGTGTTAAAATACCCTTAAAGCTGAAATACTGATTCAACTTCTTTACTCAAGTAAAGGTAAAGAGTCCAGGCTCTGAAATGTACTCACAGTATTAAAGTAAAAACTCCATCTTTGAAGGAAATTTCTGCCAGTTTTTGTGCAAAGTTACCTGAATTTCTACCTCCACATTAATATGAGAAAATTATCTGAACTTTTATTTAATGAATTTAATCAGCTTGAACATTTTGTAGCACAAAAGTAGAAAAAACCCAAAGGGAATAAAAAAACTCCATTTGCTGTTGCCTGCATTGTAGATGGTGGCTTTGCCTCAACACCTAAACAGGAAAATGAGTTTAGTCAAGTATTAAAGTGGGATTGAAGAGGTCAGGAAAGAGATCAGGTGTTGTGGTGCAGCATGGTCACAAGAATCATTTAGAAATCAAAATATTTTCTCTTCTAGATTTTTGCACACAGTCTGATGTGCTGCTGCTCTGAGGTTACTGCTCTCTGTGTACTTAGAAAACTGTGAGGTACAAGTAGATTTGACACAAGTTATAATGGCTGATTTCCATATAACGGTGGAATTCAGGGACTTAATCGTTAAGTAAGAAGAAGTTTGAAGCCTAATCTTGAAAGTAGAGATAGTGTCTGTCTCCTGAATCCAAACTGGAAGCTGGTTCCACAGAAGAGGGGCCTGAAAACTGAAGGCTCTGCCTCCCATTCTACTTTTAAATACTCAGGAACAACAAGTAGGCCTGCAGTGTGAGAGCGAAGTGCTCTAATAGGGTGATATGGTACTACAAGGTCATTAAGATAAGATGGGGCCTGATTATTTAAGACCTTGTATGTGAGGGCAGGATTTTGAATTCAATCTGGATTTAACAGGAAGCCAATGAAGGAAGCCAAAACAGGAGAAATTGCTCTCTCTTTCTAGTCCCTGTCAGGACTCTTGCTGCAGCATTTTGGATTAACTGAAGGCTTTTCAGGAGTTTTTAGGACATCCTGATAATAATGAATTACAGTAGTCCAGCCTGGAAGTAATAAATGCATGAACTAGTTTTTCAGCATCACTCTGAGACAGGATATTTCTAATTTAGAGATGTTGCGCAAATGGAAAAGCAGTCTTACATATTTGTTTAATATGTGCATTGAAGGACATGTCCTGGTCAAAAATGACTCCAAGGTTCCTCACAGCATTACTGGAGGCCAAGGTAATGCCATCCAGAGTAAGAATCTGGTTAGATACCATATTTCTAAGATTTTCAGGGCCGAGTACAATAACCTCAGTTTGATCTGAATTAAGAAGCAGAAAGTTAGCGCCATCCAGGTCTTTATGTCTTTAAGACATTCCTGCAGTGTAACTCATTGGTGTGTGTTACCTGGCTTCATGGACAGATAGAGCTGGGTGTGCTATGTCTTCTGATGATGCTGCCTTGGTGATTTAACATCCATGTCTGCTGTGACTCTAAACTTCTGGTCAAGGACTTTTTAAATATTATTGACTCTTTTAACTTGACCCAGTGGGTTACTGGTCCCACGCATGAAAAAGGTCACACACTAGACTTGGAGCTTTCCCACGGGCTGGATGTGTGCATCACTGAAATATCTGAGTTGGGCATCTCCGATCATTTTCCTGTGTTGTTCACTGTAACGCTGCGCTGCTCGGTAGATAAGCCGTGCGCCTCAGCGTGTAAAAAGCGAGCGCTTAATGCTCTAACAGCGCCGCTTTTTCTGCTGCCTTTATGGACTCTGGAATAATGAACTCCAGCTGTTAAAGTGTTGAGGACCTTTCGGACACTCTTCATTCTACCTGCACTGATATTTTGGACTCTATTGCTCCGTTCAGGACTCTGCGCGCTCAGCATTTATCAGAGCTGTGGTTGAATGAACATACGCGCTCCCTCAGACGTGACTGTAGACGCGCCGAAAGGAGATGGAAAAAGGACAGATTGTATGTTTCTCTACAGATTTTAAGGACTTTCTGTCTTTCTTCACCAAGAAGCTGTAAAAACTGCAGACACAGTTTGTCTTAAACTTAGTGTCAGTAAACAGTCACAGGCCTCAGGTACTTTTTAATGTCCTCAATCGTTTTCTTCGTTCACGTGATAATGTCGGAGTCATTTCTTCACCAAGTATTTGTGATGTTTTAGCATTTTTAACAACAAGGTTCTATCTATTAGGGCTCTTGTCTCGCCGACTGCTGCCTCAGATCCGAGTCTTTCTCCTGTGTGCTCAGCTGTCTTAGAGCAGTTTGATCCTGTCTCCCTTAATGACTTGACTGCGGTAGTTTGTAACCTAAGATCATCACACTGCCCTCTGATTGTCTCCCCCAACTACTCTTCCAAGGATTGTCAGGTTGGAGATTGGCCTATAATTAGCTAAGACAGCTGGTCTAGGGATGCTTTTTAAGTAAAGGTTTAACTACAGCCAGCTAGGGATGGGTACCGTTTAGATTTGAAAACCTGCTGAATCAGAATCAGTTGCTGATGATGGCTTTTTTCTTTTACATTAATCATGTATAATCTTAACTCAAAGTGAACATAGACTTGATTGAAGTAACTCAGATCAGCCAATTCAAAATGCTATTCAATCACTCTGAGTTTATGGCTAGACTCAGTTTGTTGGCCCTGCACTTCAAACTTTCCTGTTTGTCCCTCATGTTTTGGATATTGTTTTCACATTTATGTCAGGCAGCGGGGCGAGCCATGTTGAATTTAAAAAGGACCCAAGATGCCGACACTGTGGAAGTGAGTGAGCTTTATTGAACGGTGAAGTCAGCGGAGATGGCCTGTGCAGGAAGCTAGATAACCTTATGAAACTAAAAACTAACCTGAAACTTAAACGGAGACACGGGAGATAACACAGACGACCGGCAACAAGCAGAGAAACAAGGGCTATATACAAAAAAAACATCAGGGAATGAGAAAGGAGGAGACACGCAGGATAATGGACATAACAGACAAGGGGAAGCAAAAGTAGACACACTAACGTAGACATGGCTCTGTCAAAATAAAACAGGAATGAACACAGAGACACAATACTAACACAGTACAGAGGGAACACAGAAACCAAAACCTCAGAACTAGAAATCTAATCAGGATGAAATTGTAACAAAAGACATAACAATCAAAACAAACCACTGAGTCACAGACTCGGGACATACATCGGCTCAAACTGTGCTCATAAATATTTGTAAATCAGACTGTGTAGTGTGAACTGAGTTTTGTAACATTGTGAAACAAAATATTGAAAAGTTTATGTTTTGCGTTCATTGATTTGTGTGTGTAAAAGTAAAAGTGTAATAAACATTAGAACTACTTTGCTGACACAAAGTTTGGCGAGCACTGCAAGTTGTCCCTTTAAACCAGTCACTGATATAAAGAGAGCACCTTGTTCAGGGCATCTGAGCATGGAGGGAAAGCTTTATGCAGGAGATGGTAAGAGCTGTTGGGACTAAAGAAACTGAGCAGAAAACTACAGACATCTGAAACTGAGTTGTTAATTCTCAGTGGGATCACCAGGACTAGCAAAGCTTCACCATGACAGTCATCTGATTGATGAACCCATCCAACATCACTTCATGGACCTTTAGCTGTGTCTGTGTGTGGACAGACATAACATGAGCTAATTATTCATTACTCCTCCACAGAGTGGAGCAGAGAGAGCAGAGGTTCCACTGGTCAGTCTGCACAGCAACATCAAACACCTGGACTCTGTGGTTATGGTTTGTAGTACTACGTTTACATTTGTTCTTTTCAGTCACCTCTGTGCTGCACTTTGTGGACCAAGGATTGTCAGTGTGTCCAACATAAATCAGAGTTTGGGCTCCATGATTTCAGTCAGATTGGGGTGACTGTAGCTCAGGAGGTGAGCAGTCAGCTACTAGTCAGAAGCTTTGTGAATCAAACCCTGGCTGGCAAATGTACTGGGTAACGTACTAAACCCAAGCTGCCCTCTGATGCATCCATCAGAGTGTGAAAGAAAGTATTTAAGCACAGAACAATGTGCTTGGTTGAATGAGGCATGTTGTATAAAATGCTTTGTGTGCACAGAGTATCACAGAGAGCTATATAAGAACCAGTCCATTTACCACTGGGTAATTCATATAGTCTTCTTTTCAGCGGCTGGAGGACAACATCACCATGTTTGTGAAGAACGAGCTGAAGAAGATCCAGAAGCTTCTGAGTCCAGATCACCCAGAAACTTTAAAGAGCCAGATGGAGGATGAGGAGATGTTGAGGTGAGATGAAGATGAAAGAAAGAGCTGCAGAGAAGCATTTCTGAAGATCACACTCCACTTCTTGAGGAGACTTAAGCAGCATGAGATGGCTGACCATCTGCAGAGCAGTAAGAAAATTTCTCTAAAGACTGAATATTGATCTTTCCTAATAGCTCAAGAAATGGACCAATAGACATTCATCCTTTCAGGTATGAAAGGCTGTGATATTATTGTGTAATATTGTTCTGAATTCTTACCTTCAGAAATATTTGCTTCACTCTGTAAACGTGAACTTAAAGCCCAACTGAAGAAGAAGTTCCAGTGTGTGTTTGAGGCATCGCTAAAGCAGGAAGCCCAACCCTCCTGAATCAGATCTACACAGAGCTCCACATCACAGAGGGAGGGACTGCAGAGGTCAATGATGAACATGAGGTCAGACAGATGAAACAGCATCCAGGAAACAGACAGAGCAGAAACACATCAGACAAGAAGACTCTTTAAAGTCTCACCTGGAAGAGACGAACCAATCAGAACAGTGCTGACAAAGGGAGTGGCTGGCATTGGGAAAACAGTCTTAACACAGAAATACACCCTGGACTGGGCTGAAGACAAAGCCAACCAGGACATCCAGTTCATATTTCCATTCACTTTCAGAGAGCTGAATGTGCTGAAAGAGAAAAGTTCAGCTTGGTGAACTTGTTCATCACTTCTTTAATCAAACTAACCAATCAGGAATCTGCAGGCTTGAAGACTTCCAGGTTGTGTTCATACTTGATGGTCTGGATGAGTGTCGACTTAATTTGGACTTCAACAAACTAAAATCCTGACTGAAACAAAAAGTCCACCTCATTGGATGAGCTGCTGACAAACCTCATCAGAGGAACTGCTCCCTTCTGCTCGCCTTTGGATAACAACACGACCTGCAGCAGCCAATCAGATCCCTCCTCAGTGTGTCGACATGGTGACAGAGGTCAGAGGTTCACTGACCCACAGAAGGAGAGTACTTCAGGAAGAGATTCAGAGATGAGGAGCAGGCAGCAGGATCATCTCCCACATCAAGAAAGCTCGAAGCCTCCACATCATGTGCCACATCCAGTCTTCTGCTGGATCACTGCTACAGTTCTGGAGGATGTGCTGGAAACCAGAGAGGGAGGACAGCTGCCCAAACCCTGACTGAGATGTACATCCACTTCCTGGTGGTTCAGGCCAAAGTCAAGAGGATCAAATATGATGGAGGAGCTGAGACAGATCCACACTGGAGTCCAGAGAGCAGGAAGATGATTGAGTCACTGGGAAAACTGGCTTTGATCAGCTGCAGAAAGGAAACCTGATCTTCTATGAACCAGACCTGACAGAATGTGGCATCGATATCAGAGCAGCCTCAGTGTACTCAGGAGTGTTCACACAGATCTTTAAAGAGGAGAAACAACTGTACCAGACAAGGTGTCTGCTTTGTTCATCTCAGTGTTCAGGAGTTTCTGGCTGCTCTTCATGTCCACCTGACCTTCATCAACTCTGGACTCAATCTGCTGGAAGAACAACAACAACGTCCATGTGGCTAAATTATTTGATAAACCAAAACTCCAATCTCTCCACCAGTGTGCTGTGGACAAGGCTTACAGAGCCCCAATGGACACCTGGACTTGTTCCTTCGTTTTCTCTTGGGTCTGAAGACTAATCAAACTCGTTTGCAAGGCCTGCTGACACAGACAGGAAGTAGCGCACAGACCAATCAGAAGCAGTCAAGTACATCAAGAAGAAGCTCAGTGAGAATCTGTCTGCAGAGAAAAGCATCAACTGTTCCACTGTCTGAATGAACTGAATGATCGTTCTCTACTGGAGGAGATCCAACAGTCCCTGAGATCAGGACGTCTCTCCACAGATAAACTGTCTCTGCTCAGTGGTCAGCTCTGGTCTTCATCTTACTGTCATCAGAAAAAGATCTGGATGAGTTTAACCTGCAGAAATACTCTGCTTCAGAGGAGGCTCTTCTGAGGCTGCTGCCAGTGGTCAAAGTCTCTAAAAAAGCTCTGTAAGTTATAAAGTTTTTATTATTTATTTTGGTTGGTATGTTATGGAAAACACACTGCCATCAACTTCTGTTTTGTTTTTGTCAAAATCCCTGTAATATAATCCTGTACCTTTATATACACGGGACTTGTATTAATGCTGCTGCCCTCTTGTGGCTAAAGTGTAATTATGTTATTGTTATTAGGGAGGATTTGAGAGAAACATGCCAAGTGAGTCAGCACCTTCGCTTTAGCTTAAAAATCCAAATTCTTATGTCATCAGTTATAGTTGCATGTATTCATTATCATAATTTAACCTTTATTATTGATGTCTTCAATTTATTTTGAGTAAACTAGCAATAATTTTATGGTTGTATTAAATAAATACATCACTAATGAATTATTTATTTCAGCAATTAATTAAAAATGTACATAATGAATTAAAAATATTGATAATGAATTATTTAATGATGTATTTATTTAATTCACGTTGCTACTCCTGGCCTGCATCGCTGTTCATAAATACATTTTATTTGTCAACTTCACCCATCAAAGTCAGGGGGCGGGGTTAATGCTGATCAAGTCAAAACCATTGCTTTGGTCTGGTGGGCGTTCTTTTAGTGGGCTTTTCTCAGTACTAAGTAGGCCCACACACCAGGGTTTGGACATGTGTGGACCCAAACTGTACTTAAACTTGACCCTTTTTTGTGTGTCACCAAATACACTTTAATATCTTCTAGACAAGAATGTAGTGGCATCATCTTTGACCTCTTTTGGCTCAAACAGAAGTGACAGACTTGAGCAGGGTTCATTTAAAGGCTGACAGAAGTGGAGTGGTGACGGGGAGATGTTTGACAGGACAGTGTTTCAGCCTCCACAGGTTCATGTTGTGCTCCATCAGTCAGTAAGATGAAGTCAGTGCTGATGAGGCTGTAGAGTGTGTGAGGGATGTGAATGAGGATGATGAAGATCTGATGATAGCAGATAAAAACAGGCTGCAGAGACTTTGAGCCATACAGGGCACACAGTGTGTGTACAGAACAGCTGAAATCATTCTGGAGGCTCACTGGAATATGGAAGCATCACAGTACAGCTTCACTAAAGTCTCTGATGTGAGATGAGAAATGAAGCAGCCAGAGCTTTTCATGAGTGGAAATCCACGGTGACTGTGAGCTGCTGCTACAGCCTCCAGATTAGCCAGCAGCTCATCCTGCTCAACATTTTCTCACCAACTTTAATGGAAGTGTGATGTTTCAGCTGGAGTGATGGTCAGGGTGGCCTCCCTCCTCTTCTTCTCCTCTTCCTCTTTCATTTGTAAAGCCACTTCTGCTGCTTTCATTCATTTGGAAGTCCTGTAGCTGAGTTTGGGAGAGACTAACAGCCTCGGCAGCAGAGGGAGAAAGGCTGTAACACCACCACTTTACTCTGTTCTACCTGTCACATCATTTTATCAGGAACAAATATGTTTTTTACTATGTTTGTCTTGAAGCTGTAAGAAGATCACATGGTGCTTTTTATTATGTGTTGGTTTGTTCCTGTCTCTTGGATGGAGCCCAGCTGTGCGTGGCCCCTGGGCCTGTGGTCAGAGTGTGTGCTGGATAATCCGCCCAGGATGAGGCCAAACTGACACGGGATGAAATGTCTGTCACATAATTGAGCTTAGTGTAGTTTCATTCTGCACAATTTAAAAACAACCAAAACTTTTTCTGTCTTTTCCATGTTATACTGTAGACTTTCTTTGATACTGTGTCCAAAGGAGCAGCTTTTACTTTGAAGGGGAGGCGTCTCTGTTTCCTCTTCAGGTTGGATGATGGAAGCAAATGAGTGTGTGTGTTCTTTCAGTGTTGCACTTTGTAGACGCTCCCTGAGCACTGGTCTCACAGCCAGCTGCACATAGAGACCAGTGTTGTTAGTCCAGGTCAGAAGATGACTTGTTGGAATGAAAATGAGCTTGTAGTTTGTCTGCTTTAATAATGTGACTGGAAAAAGGTGTTGGACTTCAAATATGTCCATTTCTTTCACACTTCACCTTTAAAAGTGAAGCCATGTGGTTCCTGGAAGAAAAACACGACTTTTTCAAGTCTTGTCCTGTTTTTATGAGAAATGTACGACTTAATGTGAAACATTCAGAGTTTTTCTCTTGTTGTGTTTGTTTGAAGCTGCTTCCTGTTGGCTTCAGCTGTTTGGAGTTTCCATTTCTAAACTTCTACATTCTGAACCTTCTTCAGCTCTGAACAGATGATGAAACACTGAATGATTTCAAGCACTTTGTCTAATAAACTTACATCTTTCATTCTTTATACAGATTGAGGCTGTGGTTTGTCAGAGATCAGCTGTGATTATCTGGCAGCAGCACTGAAGTCCAACCCTCCATCTGAGAGAGCTGGACCTGAGCGTCAACAACAAGCTGCAGGATTCAGGAGTGAAGCATCTGTGTGGTTTCCTGGAGAGTCCAGGATGTGGACTTGAAACTCTGAGGTCAGTCAGCATGTTTTAGTTGTGCTGAGATGAATATGATGTGAAAGTTGTGCTGACACTAAACTGCAGACATCAGGCTGATATTATACTGATCCACACTGAGGATCTTCATGGTAAAGTCTGTTTTCTTCTTCTCTGGTTTAGTCCATTGACTGCAGCAGAACAATGTTCACATTTCAAACAGTGAGACTCAACGTATGGCCCGCGGCCCACACGCGGCCTGCCACCTTTCTGATTCAGAGAGAGGGACCCTGATTAACTGTGTAGTGTTCTTCCTCACAGTTCTAAGTATCAGACACAACAATGAATAATCCACAGCTACTGTCTTTAGCAGGTCAAAGGTCACGGCACACAGCAGACAGTGGGAATATTCTAATTCTGATCATTTATCAGCACATATCCATATGTATAAAACAAAGCTGACACTGTGAGACTTGATCAGAGGTGTGATCATCACAGCAGAGGCCTTTGTGTCAAAGTCACTGAGGATCAAACAGAAACACATGAAGCAGATTTCCTCTTCTGGCTTTTATAGCAGATAACCTTCAAAATATTCTGCAGTCGATCAAAACTGAAGCAAACCATGAATCAACATGTGAACATGAGCTGATGCTGCTGAAGTGAAGCAAAGTTACAGAGGTTTGATTACAGACACAGCTGAGAGTTTGTAATCTGTCATCATTTTAAAAGGTTTCAATTTCTTCAGTATTGAACAGCAGAAATGAGGCTTTGTTTTCGGAGGCCGACAGCAGTGAACACAACAGCAGACTGGTGCGTATAAGCAGTGAATAATGCAGAAAACAGATTTTTGAAGCTGTTCTTGAAGTACACTGAGAGAGAGAGAGCTGTGCAGGAAGTAAAGTCAAGTCAGAGAGAATTCCTGACGATGTTCATCAAACGTAAAGCGTAGTTTGGATCTTCTTTGCTGCTGGTTCACTCAGTTTTGGTTGGAGACAGATGAAACCTGCAGCTTCAGGATCTGTGAGCTGTCCACTTTCAGCCCCGACGGCGTGTCCGTGTACGTGCGTCGAGTGAACGATCCACGCTCTGTGTTTCCATCTTTGTGTGTTTAGCTGCTCTCATTTACTGTTTACTGTTTGCTTGTTGTTGAAATACTTTTGGGAGCTTTAACCTGAGATTCTGGCAAAATACATTTATATTAAAATCATTCAGGATTGAATGAATCAACATCGCTTTATTCAAATTAAAACCATTTAAATAGGAAAATCCATTTTTTTACAGCCGCCTCTAATGCTGGGTAATGTCAGCTGGTCCATGTGCAGCTGGCTGTGAGGCTCAGGGAGCGTCTACAAAGTGCAACACTGAAAGAACATCATCCATAAATATGAGGAATAACTGGACTCTCATACAGCGAGACTCAAATGCCTTTAAACATCAGCTTATCCTGCTGATCCAAGTCCAACACTGAGTTTGTAAAAACATGTTTGTCAATCATTTTGTTTGGTTTGGAGGAAAATGATTCAATAACTTGCTGCTAATACACAACATTTCATCCTATTTCCTCATAACCCTCTTTTGTCTGACCATTTGATCCCATTTGAATTTGCAATAAAGGATCCACAGAGTTTGGTGACAATAATGACAGTAGATGTTTGTGTGAAAGTGCTGGAAGCAAATGAGTGTGTGATGTTCTTTCAGTGTTGCACTTTGTAGACGCTCCCTGAGCACTGGTCTCACAGCCAGCTGCACATAGAGACCAGTGTTGTTAGTCCAGGTCAGAAGATGACTTGTTGGAATGAAAATGAGCTTGTAGTTTGTCTGCTTTAATCATGTGACTGGAAAAAGGTGTTGGACTTCAAATATGTCCATTTCTTTCACACTTCACCTTTAAAAGTGAAGCCATGTGGTTCCTGGAAGGAAAAACACACTTTTTCAAGTCTTTGTCCTGTTTTTATGAGAATGTACGACTTTAATGTGGAAACATTCAGAGTTTTTCTCTTGTTGTGTTTGTTTGAAGCTGCTTCCTGTTGGCTTCAGCTGTTTGGAGTTTCCATTTTCTAAACTTCTACATTCTGAACCTTCTTCAGCTCTGAACAGATGATGAAACACTGAATGATTTCAAGCACTTTGTCTAATAAACTACATCTTTCATTCTTTATACAGATTGAGCGACTGTGTTTGTCAGAGATCAGCTGTGATTATCTGGCAGCAGCACTGAAGTCCAACCCCTCCCATCTGAGAGAGCTGGACCTGAGCAACAACAAGCTGCAGGATTCAGGAGTGAAGCATCTGTGTGGTTTCCTGGAGAGTCCAGGATGTGGACTTGAAACTCTGAGGTCAGTCAGCATGTTTTAGTTGTGCTGAGATGAATATGATGTGAAAGTTGTGCTGACACTAAACTGCAGACATCAGGCTGATATTATACTGATCCACACTGAGGATCTTCATGGTAAAGTCTGTTTTCTTCTTCTCTGGTTTAGTCCATTGACTGCAGCAGAACAATGTTCACATTTCAAACCTTTCCAAGAAGAAGAAAATCCTCCACTGGATAATTCTCTGTGAAACTCTCCAACTCTTCATTCCACCTTAAGTCTGTGTGACACTGAAATCCAAAGCAAAATGTGTGTTTGCTTTACAGACAGCAGTCCAACACAAACATACACACATCATCCAAAACACAGTCCACATCCAATCTCCTCCACTGCCAGCATGAATGATGGGAAAGAGAAGGAGGAAACTCTGACATTCAGGGTTAGAATGAGTTTCATGAAGCAGACTGTGAAGATCAAAGCTGCATTAGAAGCTTACATGAATGAATGAGTGGACAGAAGTGGACAGAGATCATCTGAAGCACTTCAAAGGCTTTAAATCAGCACATTTCTCTTTATTCTTTATCAACTCTGTTAGTTTCTCTCAGTTTTCTGTGGAATGAAGCTAACAGCAGGCTAATAAGATGCTGACCATAGGTTTCTATTAAAGGTGTATTTGTATCTGAAAAGTGCTTTGGCTCAGCAGGGATCAGCTTACAGGTAGAATACAGCTGCTGGATGGGATTAGCATGTCATAGCTATCTACCAAACTGCTAACTGGGGGATTTCAGGCCATCTATGGATCATTTTTGCTAAGTTTATTCAGCTGAGGCTCACAGGGCTGCAGCCTGTGCCTAGCTGTCATAGGGCAAGAGGCGTGGTCCACCTGCACAGGTGAGCAGTCCATCACAGGCCAACAGAGAGAGAGAGAAGCACTCTCTCACATCCACACCTACAGCCAATTTAGAAGCACCAATGAACCTAAGCAGCATTTCATTGGACTGTGGGAGAACATCCAACCTCCACAGAAAGGCCAACAAGCTTCAACCTACAACCTTCTTGCTTTAAGGCACTAGTGCGAACCACTTTTCCCCATTTCAGCCCAAATCCTGCATCTTCCTGTTTCTGACTCCAGGCCAGCTCCACTAACACTTTCTCATCAGACACTGCCACCTAGTGGAGGAAGTCTTAGTTCCATTTGAAGCTTCAGATTACACTTAGTTCCTTTACAAAGAGGTGGAGGTGGTGGGGCCACAGCACCATCATCACTGAGTGCCATAGGACACTTAACCTTTGTTTCCATATGCTGGGAACTTCCTGTTGTTCCAAGGAGGACTGGAAAATGTGTGAAAATCTCCCAGTCAGTTCCTCACAGCACACTTCAATCATTTCCTCCCACAGCATCAGGACCAGGGCTTTTTCTCTCTTTGGTCCACTAAGAGATTTCACACAAACACCTCATCAGTGGGACTCTCAGAGCTACCAGCCCTTTGCTACAATCACAAAGCTCTTCATTGAAATCAATGATATCAAAGCTGGAATCCAATGAGTCAAGTCTTCTGCTGATTCAGCATCACATTCATCTTTGCTCCTTGTTCTGCATCCCCACCATGGACTTCATTCCTTTCCAAGCCAGCCTGAGTGTCCTTTATTCAGCTCATCTCTGCTTTACTTTACACCTGATTTAGCTGCTTTATTCTCTTTCAACAGTTTCTGTGCCTCAATCTTTTTCTTCTCCCTCATAACAAGACAGCTTCTTCTGCCTGAGAACATGTTGGAGTGATTTACTAATCCAGGGCTGCTTATTGGGAAAATACTTCCTGTTTCAAAGTAATCCCCATTTTCCCCAGAAAGAAATGTCAGTAGAAATCGATGATCTAAGTGAGAACATGACCTTTAAAAAGTCCCAGTGGTGCAGTCAAAGCAGTCCCTCAGTCCAGTATAGAGTCTTTGTCCAGACTGGAACACTGTGTCCCAGTTTGAGCTCTCTCAGTCGTGTGACCTGACAGACCCGAGGGCCATCACATCACATTAGAAGCTCCCCAATGAGCCACAACATGTCCAACACTATCTGTCTTGTTGGACCAACTGGAAGAAATGATTCAAGACTAGTCACAAAACAGAGATCAATCTCCAAAATCCAACTGGCTGCATCAGGACATATAGTCTGAAACTCTGCACAGTTTCCTGTTGAAGCTGCTTCCTGTTGGCTTCAGCTGTTGAGTTCCATTTTCTAAACTCTACATTCTGACCTTCTTCAGCTCTGACAGATGATGAAACACTGATATTTCAAGCACTTTGTCTAATAAACTTACATCTTTCTTTATACAGATTGTGGGCTGTGGTTTGTCAGAGATCAGCTGTGATTATCTGGCAGCAGCACTGAAGTCCAACCCCTCCCATCTGAGAGAGCTGGACCTGAGCTACAACAAGCTGCAGGATTCAGGAGTGAAGCATCTGTGTGGTTTCCTGGAGAGTCCAGGATGTGGACTTGAAACTCTGAGGTCAGTCAGCATGTTTTAGTTGTGCTGAGATGAATATGATGTGAAAGTTGTGCTGACACTAAACTGCAGACATCAGGCTGATATTATACTGATCCACACTGAGGATCTTCATGGTAAAGTCTGTTTTCTTCTCTGGTTTAGTCCATTGACTGCAGCAGAACAATGTTCACATTTCAAACAGTGAGACTCAACGTATGGCCCGCGGCCCACACGCGGCCTGCCCACCTTTCCTGATTCAGAGAGAGGGGACCCTGATTAACTGTGTAGTGTTCTTCCTCACAGTTCTAAGTATCAGACACAACAATGAATAATCCACAGCTGACTGTCTTTAGCAGGTCAAAGGTCACGGCACACAGCAGACAGTGGGAAATATTCTAATTCTGATCATTTATCAGCACATATCCATATGTATAAAAACAAAGCTGACACTGTGAGACTTGATCAGAGGTGTGATCATCACAGCAGAGGCCTTTGTGTCAAAGTCACTGAGGATCAAAAGAAACACATGAAGCAGATTTTCCTCTTCTGGCTTTTTATAGCAGATAACCTTCAAAATATTCTGCAGTCGATCAAAAACTGAAGCAAACCATGAATCAACATGTGAACATGAGCTGATGCTGCTGAAGTGAAGCAAAGTTACAGAGGTTTGATTACAGACACAGCTGAGAGTTTGTAATCTGTCATCATTTTAAAAGGTTTCAATTTCTTCAGTATTGAACAGCAGAAATGAGGCTTTGTTTTCGGAGGCCGACAGCAGTGAACACAACAGCAGACTGGTGCGTAATAAGCAGTGAATAATGCAGAAAACAGATTTTTGAAGGTAAACTGTTCTTGAAGTACACTGAGAGAGAGAGAGCTGTGCAGGAAGTAAAGGTCAAAGTCAGAGAGAATTCATGACGATGTTCATCAAACGTAAAGCGTAGTTTGGATCTTCTTTTGCTGCTGGTTCACTCAGTTTTGGTTGGAGACAGATGAAACCTGCAGCTTCAGGATCTGTGAGCTGTCCACTTTCAGCCCCGACGGCGTGTCCGTGTACGTGCCGTCGAGTGAACGATCCACGCTCTGTGTTTCCATCTTTGTGTGTTTAGCTGCTCTCATTTACTGTTTTATCTGTTTGCTTGTTGTTGAAATACTTTGGGAGCTTTAACCTGAGATTCTGGCAAAATACATTTATATTAAAAATCCATTCAGGATTGAATGAATCAACATCGCTTTATTCAAATTAAACCATTTAAATAGGAAAATCCATTTTTTTACAGCCGCCTCTAATGCTGGGTAATGTCAGCTGGTCCATGTGCAGCTGGCTGTGAGGCTCAGGGAGCGTCTACAAAGTGCAACACTGAAAGAACATCATCCATAAATATTGAGGAATAACTGGACTCTCATACAGCGAGACTCAAATGCCTTTAAACATCAGCTTATCCTGCTGATCCAAGTCCAACACTGAGTTTGTAAAACATGTTTGTCAATCATTTTGTTTGGTTTCGGAGGAAAATGATTCAATAACTTGCTGCTAATACACAACATTTCATCATATTTCCTCATAACCCTCTTTTGTCTGACCATTTGATCCCATTTGAATTTGCAATAAAGGATCCACAGAGTTTGGTGACAATAATGACAGTAGATGTTTGTGTGAAAGTGCTGGAAGCAAATGAGTGTGTGATGTTCTTTCAGTGTTGCACTTTGTAGACGCTCCCTGAGCACTGGTCTCACAGCCAGCTGCACATAGAGACCAGTGTTGTTAGTCCAGGTCAGAAGATGACTTGTTGGAATGAAAATGAGCTTGTAGTTTGTCTGCTTTAATCATGTGACTGGAAAAAGGTGTTGGACTTCAAATATGTCCATTTCTTTCACACTTCACCTTTAAAAGTGAAGCCTGTGGTTCCTGGAAGGAAAAACACGACTTTTTCAAGTCTTTGTCCTGTTTTTATGAGAAATGTACGACTTTAATGTGAAACATTCAGAGTTTTTTCTCTTGTTGTGTTTGTTTGAAGCTGCTTCCTGTTGGCTTCAGCTGTTTGGAGTTTCCATTTTCTAAACTTCTACATTCTGAACCTTCTTCAGCTCTGAACAGATGATGAAACACTGAATGATTTCAAGCTCACACTTTGTCTAATAAACTTACATCTTTCATTCTTTATACAGATTGGGACTGTGGTTTGTCAGAGATCAGCTGTGATTATCTGGCAGCAGCACTGAAGTCCAACCCCTCCATCTGAGAGAGCTGGACCTGAGCACAACAACCTGCAGGATTCAGGAGTGAAGCATCTGTGTGGTTTCCTGGAGAGTCCAGGATGTGGACTTGAAACTCTGAGGTCAGTCAGCATGTTTTAGTTGTGCTGAGATGAATATGATGTGAAAGTTGTGCTGACACTAAACTGCAGACATCAGGCTGATATTATACTGATCCACACTGAGGATCTTCATGGTAAAGTCTGTTTTCTTCTTCTCTGGTTTAGTCCATTGACTGCAGCAGAACAATGTTCACATTTCAAACCTTCAAAGAAGAAGAAAAATCCTCCACTGGATAATTCACTGTGAAACTCTCCAACTCTTCATTCCACCTTAAAGTCTGTGTGACACTGAAATCCAAAGCAAAATGTGTGTTTGCTTTACAGACAGCAGTCCAACACAAACATACACACATCATCCAAAACACAGTCCAACATCCAAATCTCCTCCACTGCCAGCATGAATGATGGGAAAGAGAAGGAGGAACACTCTGACATTCAGGGTTAGAATGAGTTTCATGAAGCAGACTGTGAAGATCAAAGCTGCATTAGAAGCTTACATGAATGAATGAGTGGACAGAAGTGGACAGAGATCATCTGAAGCACTTCAAAGGCTTTAAATCAGCACATTTCTCTTTATTCTTTATCAACTCTGTTAGTTTCTCTCAGTTTTCTGTGGAATGAAGCTAACAGCAGGCTAATAAGATGCTGACCAATAGGTTTCTATTAAAGGTTGTAATTTGTATCTGAAAAGTGCTTTGGCTCAGCAGGGATCAGCTTACAGGTAGAATACAGCTGCTGGATGGGATTAGCATGTCATAGCTATCTACCAAACTGCTAACTGGGGATTTCAGGCCATCTATGGATCATTTTTGCTAACTGTTTATTCAGCTTAGGCTCACAGGGCTGCAGCCTGTGCCCTAGCTGTCATAGGGCAAGAGGCGTGGTCCACCTGCACAGGTGAGCAGTCCATCACAGGGCCAACAGAGAGAGAGAGAAGCACTCTCTCACATCCACACCTACAGCCAATTTAGAAGCACCAATGAACCTAAGCAGCATTTCATTGGACTGTGGGAGAACATCCAACCTCCACAGAAAGGCCAACAGCTTCAACCTACAACCTTCTTG
The DNA here is from genome assembly GCF_001858045.2 of Oreochromis niloticus. Lineage (NCBI taxonomy): Eukaryota > Metazoa > Chordata > Actinopteri > Cichliformes > Cichlidae > Oreochromis > Oreochromis niloticus. Next base: position 771 of record NW_020328913.1, on the reverse strand, counting down.
CTTTAAGGCACTAGTGCGAACCACTTTTCCCCATTTCAGCCCAAATCCTGCATCTTCCTGTTTCTGACTCCAGGCCAGCTCCACTAACACTTTCTCATCAGACACTGCCACCTAGTGGAGGAAGTCTTAGTTCCATTTGAAGCTTCAGATTACAGTTAGTTCCTTTACAAAGAGGTGGAGGTGGTGGGACAGCACCATCATCACTGAGTGCCATAGGACACTTAACCTTTGTTTCCATATGCTGGGAACTTCCTGTTGTTCCAAGGAGGACTGGAAAATGTGTGAAAATCTCCAGTCAGTTCCTCACAGCACACTTCAATCATTTCCCCCACAGCATCAGGACCAGGGCTTTTTCTCTCTTTGGTCCCACTAAGAGATTTCCACACAAACACCTCATCAGTGGGACTCTCAGAGCTACCAGCCCTTTGCTACAATCACAAAGCTCTTCATTGAAATCAATGATATCAAAGCTGGAATCCATGAGTCCAAGTCTTCTGCTGATTCAGCATCACATCATCTTTGCTCCTTGTTCTGCATCCCACCATGGACTTCATTCCTTTCCAAGCCAGCCTTGAGTGTCCTTTATTCAGCTCATCCTCTGCTTACTTTTACACCTGATTTTAGCTGCTTTATCTCTCTTTCAACACGTTTCTGTGCCTCAATCTTTTTCTTCTCTCCCTCATACAAGACAGCTTCTTCTGCCTGAGAACATGTTGGAGTGATTTACTAATCCAGGGCTGCTTATTGGGGAAAAACTTCCTGTTTTCAAAG
>NW_020328912.1:0-9475 GCF_001858045.2 Oreochromis niloticus | reverse complement strand
CACTGAGTTTGTAAAACATGTTTGTCATCATTGTTTGGTTTCTGAGGAAAATGATTCAATAATTGCTGCTAATACACAACATTTCATCATATTTCCTCATAACCCTCTTTTGTCTGACCATTTGATCCCATTTGAATTTGCAATAAAGGATCCACAGAGTTTGGTGACAACAATGACAGTAGATGTTTGTGTGAAGTGCTGGAAGCAAATGAGTGTGTGATGTTCTTTCAGTGTTGCACTTTGTAGACGCTCCCTGAGCACTGGTCTCACAGCAGCTGCACATAGAGACCAGTGTTGTTAGTCCAGTCAGAAGATGACTTGTTGGAATGAAAATGAGCTTGTAGTTTGTCTGCTTTAATCATGTGACTGGAAAAAGGTGTTGGACTTCAAATATGTCCATTTCTTTCACACTTCACCTTTAAAAGTGAAGCCATGTGGTCCTGGAAGGAAAAACACGACTTTTTCAAGTCTTTGTCCTGTTTTATGAGAAATGTACGACTTTAATGTGAAACATTCAGAGTTTTTTCTCTTGTGTTTGTTTGAAGCTGCTTCCTGTTGGCTTCAGCTGTTTGGAGTTTCCATTTTCTAAACTTCTACATTCTGAACCTTCTCAGCTCTGAACAGATGATGAAACACTGAATGATTTCAAGCTCACACTTTGTCTAATAAACTTACATCTTTCATTCTTTATACAGATTGTGGACTGTGGTTTGTCAGATCAGCTGTGATTATCTGGCAGCAGCACTGAAGTCCAACCCCTCTCTGAGAGAGCTGGACCTGAGTAGAACAACAAGCTGCAGGATTCAGGAGTGAAGCATCTGTGTGGTTTCCTGGAGAGTCCAGGATGTGGACTTGAAACTCTGAGGTCAGTCAGCATGTTTTAGTTGTGCTGAGATGAATATGATGTGAAAGTTGTGCTGACACTAAACTGCAGACATCAGGCTGATATTATACTGATCCACACTGAGGATCTTCATGGTAAAGTCTGTTTTCTTCTTCTCTGGTTTAGTCCATTGACTGCAGCAGAACAATGTTCACATTTCAAACCTTCAAAGAAGAAGAAAAATCCTCCACTGGATAATTCTGTGAAACTCTCCAACTCTTCATTCCACCTTAAAGTCTGTGTGACACTGAAATCCAAAGCAAAATGTGTGTTTGCTTTACAGACAGCAGTCCAACACAAACATACACACATCATCCAAAACACAGTCCAACATCCAAATCTCTCCACTGCCAGCATGAATGATGGGAAAGAGAAGGAGAACACTCTGACATTCAGGGTTAGAATGAGTTTCATGAAGCAGACTGTGAAGATCAAAGCTGCATTAGAAGCTTACATGAATGAATGAGTGGACAGAAGTGGACAGAGATCATCTGAAGCACTTCAAAGGCTTTAAATCAGCACATTTCTCTTTATTCTTTATCAACTCTGTTAGTTTCTCTCAGTTTCTGTGGAATGAAGCTAACAGCAGGCTAATAAGATGCTGACCAATAGGTTTCTATTAAAGGTTGTAATTTGTATCTGAAAAAGTGCTTTGGCTCAGCAGGGATCAGCTTACAGGTAGAATACAGCTGCTGGATGGGATTAGCATGTCATAGCTATCTACCAAACTGCTAACTGGGGGATTTCAGGCCATCTATGGATCATTTTTGCTAACTGTTTATTCAGCTGAGGCTCACAGGGCTGCAGCCTGTGCCCTAGCTGTCATAGGGCAAGAGGCGTGGTCCACCTGCACAGGTGAGCAGTCCATCACAGGGCCAACAGAGAGAGAGAGAAGCACTCTCTCACATCCACACCTACAGCCAATTTAGAAGCACCAATGAACCTAAGCAGCATTTCATTGGACTGTGGGAGAACATCCAACCTCCACAGAAAGGCCAACAAGCTTCAACCTACAACCTTCTTGCTTTAAGGCACTAGTGCGAACCACTTTTCCCATTTCAGCCCAAATCCTGCATCTTCCTGTTTCTGACTCCAGGCCAGCTCCACTAACACTTTCTCATCAGACACTGCCACCTAGTGGAGGAAGTCTTAGTTCCATTTGAAGCTTCAGATTACAGTTAGTTCCTTTACAAAGAGGTGGAGGTGGTGGGGCCACAGCACCATCATCACTGAGTGCCATAGGACACTTAACCTTTGTTTCCATATGCTGGGAACTTCCTGTTGTTCCAAGGAGGACTGGAAAATGTGTGAAAATCTCCCAGTCAGTTCCTCACAGCACACTTCAATCATTTCCCTCCCACAGCATCAGGACCAGGGCTTTTTCTCTCTTTGGTCCCACTAAGAGATTTCCACACAAACACCTCATCAGTGGGACTCTCAGAGCTACCAGCCCTTTGCTACAATCACAAAGCTCTTCATTGAAATCAATGATATCAAAGCTGGAATCCAATGAGTCCAAGTCTTCTGCTGATTCAGCATCACATTCATCTTTGCTCCTTGTTCTGCATCCCCACCATGGACTTCATTCCTTTCCAAGCCAGCCTTGAGTGTCCTTTATTCAGCTCATCCTCTGCTTTACTTTTACACCTGATTTTAGCTGCTTTATCTCTCTTTCAACAAGTTTCTGTGCCTCAATCTTTTTCTTCTCTCCCTCATAACAAGACAGCTTCTTCTGCCTGAGAACATGTTGGAGTGATTTACTAATCCAGGGCTGCTTATTGGGGAAAATACTTCCTGTTTTCAAAGTAATCCCATTTTTCCCAGAAAGAAATGTAAGTAGAAATCGATGATCTAAGTGAGAACATGAGCCTTTAAAAAGTCCCAGTGGGTGCAGTCAAAGCAGTCCCTCAGTCCCAGTATAGAGTCTTTGGTCCAGACTGGAACAACTGTGTGCCCAGTTTGAGCTCTCTTCAGTCGTGACCTGACAGACCAGAGGGGCCATCACATCACATTTAGAAGCTCCCCTAATGGAGCCACAACACATGTCCAACACTTAGTCTGTCTTGTTGGACCAACTGGAAGAAATGATTCAAGGACTTAGTCACAGAACAGAGATTCAAATCTCCAAAATCCAACTGGCTGCATCAGGACATATAGTCTGAAACTCTGCACAGTTTCCTGTTTGAAGCTGCTTCCTGTTGGCTTCAGCTGTTTGGAGTTTCCATTTTCTAAACTTCTACATTCTGAACCTTCTTCAGCTCTGAACAGATGATGAAACACTGAATGATTTCAAGCTCACACTTTGTCTAATAAACTTACATCTTTCATTCTTTATACAGATTGAGGCTGTGGTTTGTCAGAGATCAGCTGTGATTATCTGGCAGCAGCACTGAAGTCCAACCCCTCCCATCTGAGAGAGCTGGACCTGAGCTCAACACAACTGCAGGATTCAGGAGTGAAGCATCTGTGTGGTTTCCTGGAGAGTCCAGGATGTGGACTTGAAACTCTGAGGTCAGTCAGCATGTTTTAGTTGTGCTGAGATGAATATGATGTGAAAGTTGTGCTGACACTAAACTGCAGACATCAGGCTGATATTATACTGATCCACACTGAGGATCTTCATGGTAAAGTCTGTTTTCTTCTTCTCTGGTTTAGTCCATTGACTGCAGCAGAACAATGTTCACATTTCAAACAGTGAGACTCAACGTATGGCCCGCGGCCCACACGCGGCCTGCCCACCTTTCCTGATTCAGAGAGAGGGGACCCTGATTAACTGTGTAGTGTTCTTCCTCACAGTTCTAAGTATCAGACACAAACAATGAATAATCCACAGCTGACTGTCTTTAGCAGGTCAAAGGTCACGGCACACAGCAGACAGTGGGAAATATTCTAATTCTGATCATTTATCAGCACATATCCATATGTATAAAAACAAAGCTGACACTGTGAGACTTGATCAGAGGTGTGATCATCACAGCAGAGGCCTTTGTGTCAAAGTCACTGAGGATCAAACAGAAACACATGAAGCAGATTTTCCTCTTCTGGCTTTTTATAGCAGATAACCTTCAAAATATTCTGCAGTCGATCAAAAACTGAAGCAAACCATGAATCAACATGTGAACATGAGCTGATGCTGCTGAAGTGAAGCAAAGTTACAGAGGTTTGATTACAGACACAGCTGAGAGTTTGTAATCTGTCATCATTTTAAAAGGTTTCAATTTCTTCAGTATTGAACAGCAGAAATGAGGCTTTGTTTTCGGAGGCCGACAGCAGTGAACACAACAGCAGACTGGTGCGTAATAAGCAGTGAATAATGCAGAAAACAGATTTTTGAAGGTAAACTGTTCTTGAAGTACACTGAGAGAGAGAGAGCTGTGCAGGAAGTAAAGGTCAAAGTCAGAGAGAATTCATGACGATGTTCATCAAACGTAAAGCGTAGTTTGGATCTTCTTTTGCTGCTGGTTCACTCAGTTTTGGTTGGAGACAGATGAAACCTGCAGCTTCAGGATCTGTGAGCTGTCCACTTTCAGCCCCGACGGCGTGTCCGTGTACGTGCCGTCGAGTGAACGATCCACGCTCTGTGTTTCCATCTTTGTGTGTTTAGCTGCTCTCATTTACTGTTTTACTGTTTGGTTGTTGAAATACTTTGGGAGCTTTAACCTGAGATTCTGGCAAAATACATTTATATTAAAAATCCATTCAGGATTGAATGAATCAACATCGCTTTATTCAAATTAAAACCATTTAAATAGGAAAATCCATTTTTTACAGCCGCCTCTAATGCTGGGTAATGTCAGCTGGTCCATGTGCAGCTGGCTGTGAGGCTCAGGGAGCGTCTACAAAGTGCAACACTGAAAGAACATCATCCATAAATATTGAGGAATAACTGGACTCTCATACAGCGAGACTCAAATGCCTTTAAACATCAGCTTATCCTGCTGATCCAAGTCCAACACTGAGTTTGTAAAAACATGTTTGTCAATCATTTTGTTTGGTTTGAGGAAAATGATTCAATAACTTGCTGCTAATACACAACATTTCATCATATTTCCTCATAACCCTCTTTTGTCTGACCATTTGATCCCATTTGAATTTGCAATAAAGGATCCACAGAGTTTGGTGACAATAATGACAGTAGATGTTTGTGTGAAAGTGCTGGAAGCAAATGAGTGTGTGATGTTCTTTCAGTGTTGCACTTTGTAGACGCTCCCTGAGCACTGGTCTCACAGCCAGCTGCACATAGAGACCAGTGTTGTTAGTCCAGGTCAGAAGATGACTTGTTGGAATGAAAATGAGCTTGTAGTTTGTCTGCTTTAATCATGTGACTGGAAAAAGGTGTTGGACTTCAAATATGTCCATTTCTTTCACACTTCACCTTTAAAAGTGAAGCCATGTGGTTCCTGGAAGGAAAAACACGACTTTTTCAAGTCTTTGTCCTGTTTTTATGAGAAATGTACGACTTTAATGTGAAACATTCAGAGTTTTTTCTCTTGTTGTGTTTGTTTGAAGCTGCTTCCTGTTGGCTTCAGCTGTTTGGAGTTTCCATTTTCTAAACTTCTACATTCTGAACCTTCTTCAGCTCTGAACAGATGATGAAACACTGAATGATTTCAAGCTCACACTTTGTCTAATAAACTTACATCTTTCATTCTTTATACAGATTGTGGGACTGTGGTTTGTCAGAGATCAGCTGTGATTATCTGGCAGCAGCACTGAAGTCCAACCCCTCCCATCTGAGAGAGCTGGACTGAGCTACAACACAAGCTGCAGGATTCAGGAGTGAAGCATCTGTGTGGTTTCCTGGAGAGTCCAGGATGTGGACTTGAAACTCTGAGGTCAGTCAGCATGTTTTAGTTGTGCTGAGATGAATATGATGTGAAAGTTGTGCTGACACTAAACTGCAGACATCAGGCTGATATTATACTGATCCACACTGAGGATCTTCATGGTAAAGTCTGTTTTCTTCTTCTCTGGTTTAGTCCATTGACTGCAGCAGAACAATGTTCACATTTCAAACCTTCAAAGAAGAAGAAAAATCCTCCACTGGATAATTCACTGTGAAACTCTCCAACTCTTCATTCCACCTTAAAGTCTGTGTGACACTGAAATCCAAAGCAAAGTGTTTGCTTTACAGACAGCAGTCCAACACAAACATACACACATCATCCAAAACACAGTCCAACATCCAAATCTCCTCCACTGCCAGCATGAATGATGGGAAAGAGAAGGAGGAACACTCTGACATTCAGGGTTAGAATGAGTTTCATGAAGCAGACTGTGAAGATCAAAGCTGCATTAGAAGCTTACATGAATGAATGAGTGGACAGAAGTGGACAGAGATCATCTGAAGCACTTCAAAGGCTTTAAATCAGCACATTTCTCTTTATTCTTTATCAACTCTGTTAGTTTCTCTCAGTTTTCTGTGGAATGAAGCTAACAGCAGGCTAATAAGATGCTGACCAATAGGTTTCTATTAAAGGTTGTAATTTGTATCTGAAAAAGTGCTTTGGCTCAGCAGGGATCAGCTTACAGGTAGAATACAGCTGCTGGATGGGATTAGCATGTCATAGCTATCTACCAAACTGCTAACTGGGGGATTTCAGGCCATCTATGGATCATTTTTGCTAACTGTTTATTCAGCTGAGGCTCACAGGGCTGCAGCCTGTGCCCTAGCTGTCATAGGGCAAGAGGCGTGGTCCACCTGCACAGAGCAGTCCATCACAGGGCCAACAGAGAGAGAGAGAAGCACTCTCTCACATCCACACCTACAGCCAATTTAGAAGCACCAATGAACCTAAGCAGCATTTCATTGGACTGTGGGAGAACATCCAACCTCCACAGAAAGGCCAACAAGCTTCAACCTACAACCTTCTTGCTTTAAGGCACTAGTGCGAACCACTTTTCCCCATTTCAGCCCAAATCCTGCATCTTCCTGTTTCTGACTCCAGGCCAGCTCCACTAACACTTTCTCATCAGACACTGCCACCTAGTGGAGGAAGTCTTAGTTCCATTTGAAGCTTCAGATTACAGTTAGTTCCTTTACAAAGAGGTGGAGGTGGTGGGGCCACAGCACCATCATCACTGAGTGCCATAGGACACTTAACCTTTGTTTCCATATGCTGGGAACTTCCTGTTGTTCCAAGGAGGACTGGAAAATGTGTGAAAATCTCCCAGTCAGTTCCTCACAGCACACTTCAATCATTTCCCCCACAGCATCAGGACCAGGGCTTTTTCTCTCTTTGGTCCCACTAAGAGATTTCCACACAAACACCTCATCAGTGGGACTCTCAGAGCTACCAGCCCTTTGCTACAATCACAAAGCTCTTCATTGAAATCAATGATATCAAAGCTGGAATCCAATGAGTCCAAGTCTTCTGCTGATTCAGCATCACATTCATCTTTGCTCCTTGTTCTGCATCCCCACCATGGACTTCATTCCTTTCCAAGCCAGCCTTGAGTGTCCTTTATTCAGCTCATCCTCTGCTTTACTTTTACACCTGATTTTAGCTGCTTTATCTCTCTTTCAACAAGTTTCTGTGCCTCAATCTTTTTCTTCTCTCCCTCATAACAAGACAGCTTCTTCTGCCTGAGAACATGTTGGAGTGATTTACTAATCCAGGGCTGCTTATTGGGGAAAATACTTCCTGTTTTCAAAGTATCCCCATTTTCCCAGAAAGAAATGTAAGTAGAAATCGATGATCTAAGTGAGAACATGAGCCTTTAAAAAGTCCAGTGGGTGCAGTCAAAGCAGTCCCTCAGTCCCAGTATAGAGTCTTTGGTCCAGACTGGAACAACTGTGTGCCCAGTTTGAGCTCTCTTCAGTGCTGTGACCTGACAGACCCAGAGGGGCCATCACATCACATTAGAAGCTCCCTAATGGAGCCACAACACATGTCCAATACTTAGTCTGTCTTGTTGGACCAACTGGAAGAAATGATTCAAGGACTTAGTCACAGAACAGAGATTCAAATCTCCAAAATCCAACTGGCTGCATCAGGACATATAGTCTGAAACTCTGCACAGTTTCCTGTTTGAAGCTGCTTCCTGTTGGCTTCAGCTGTTTGGAGTTTCCATTTTCTAAACTTCTACATTCTGAACCTTCTTCAGCTCTGAACAGATGATGAAACACTGAATGATTTCAAGCACACTTTGTCTAATAAACTTACATCTTTCATTCTTTATACAGATTGGTGCTGTTTTGTCAGAGATCAGCTGTGATTATCTGGCAGCAGCACTGAAGTCCAACCCTCCCATCTGAGAGAGCTGGACCTGTGGACAACCTGAAGGATCCAGATGTGAAGCAGCTGTCTGATCTTAAGAGTCCAGACTACAGACTGGAGACTCTGGGTAGTAGAGTGATGGAGTGAGTGGGTGGTGCTGTCAGCAGTATTGTACTAAACACAGTCAGTATGAAACAAATCCAGTGTTTCCTGTAAAGCTGCAGCTTCTCAGTGAAGCTGTGAGAGGAGAATGGTGACAGGCTTCAGGATTGGACACAAACACTTCTGTTTCTGACCTTTATGGTCACCATAGTAACGGCTGACACGCTCTGATCAAACACTGTCAACAGCCAATCAGCTCTCTGAACAAGCAGCACGCAGACCAATGACTGCATTCATTTCCAAGTTTAAAGCAGTGAAGAACACAGTCTGTAGGTGAGGAAGAATTTAGTGAGAGCAGATGTTTGGATGGAATTCCTCCAGTTAACAGCTGGAACCGTCCATCTGGATTGTTGGGCTTGTTGTTGGGGTTCCTACAGAGCTCAGAGTGGACACACCAAGGTTCTTCTAATGAATGAAAGTCCAAACTCAAACTAGGAGGGAAAAACATTTTCATCAACTTCAATAAAAATCCAAAGATTAGAAAAAGTGAAGCAACAATGAGTCCTAGTACAGTCCCAGCACTGAAGTCCCTGCTGCTCTTTATACTGGATGTGCTGCATCACTGACTGACAGCTGATGAAGAGTCTCTGGAAACACTCGTTTATCTCCTCTGCTCTTCTTCTCTCTCTGCAGGTGGAGGTGATGATGGTAAACAGGACGGTGTGTGTGCTGAGAGAGGAGGAGCTGTGTCCTGATGATCCAGAGAGGTTGAAGCAGCAGCAGCTTGTGTGTAGAGACGCTCTGACTGGGCCATGTTACTGGGAGGTGGAGAGGAGAGCTTCATCCAGCAGTGACTGACAGAGGAATGAAGTGCAGATGACTGTCAGTGCTGCAGAGTGAACTGCTCTGAGAACAGCTCCACTGTCAGACACAATGTAGAGTCCAGCATCATCCCTGTGTGTCCTCTGGATCTGACAGAGGATCATCAGTGTATCTGGACTGCTCTGCTGCTGCTCTGTCCTTCTACAGTCTCTGCACAGTCTCTGTCTGACTCTGGCTTCAGACCTCCTGGATCAAACTCACCTGGAAAGACTTTCAAACATCACTCAATAGATTTGAATACAGAATATATTTGATATACACTGTAGATGTACTGTAGAGTTGCAGTTTGTCACTTGTAAATACAGTCTGTGAGCAGCTATGAGCTGAAAGATCTTTCTAGAAACACAAATGTTTTCACTCTTCTGTTGCTTTTTCATATATTTCCACA
>NW_020328911.1:0-9589 GCF_001858045.2 Oreochromis niloticus | reverse complement strand
GACCCAAGAGCTGATCCAGTTTTCCATTACCAGGACGAAAAGCATTGTTCCTCTTGTATCCTAAGTCGACTAACTGCTTTTTCCTTCACAGGAAATCCACGGTTCATGGCGATCCATCTGTTTCACCAGAAGGTAAGAGTCAACATCAGCTATGGAAGCTCTATATCCACATCATTAAACATCATCATCACCACCGTCTCTAATCTGTGAGATACCTGCGCAAGTGCGCTTAGATCAGCTAAACAGGTGCTTTTGACTTTAACAAGTACATTTAATAAATTACATTTAATCCAAGTCCAAACATAATTAGCATGCTTATTTCATGAAATGTGTTAAAAATTAAGGCTGTATTAGTGTGACTTTTGTCTAGATTTGGGACTTAAAATCATGTTTGAGGGCATGATTACATGTCTCTGCAGCCACAGCACCAATCCGTCTGTCGATCTCCCGCTCCTTTCTCCCACAAATCGTGAACAAGACCCCGAGATACTTAAACTCCTCCACTTGGGGCAAGAACTCGTCCCTGACCTGGCGTGGTCACTTGACCCTTTTCCAGCTGAGGACAATGGCTTCAGATTTGGAAATGCTGATTCTCATTCCCACCACTTCACACTCTGCTGCGAACCGCTCCAGGCGAGCTGGAGGCCATCACCCGATGAAGCCAACAGAACCACATCATCTGTGAAAAGCAGAGATGAGATTCTGAGGCCACCCAATTGAAAGTCGTATGCCACTTAGCTATGCCTAAAAATTCTGTCCATAAAAATGATGAACAGAATCGGTGACAAAGGGCAGCCTGGCGGACCCATCACCCACCAGGAACGAGTACGCCTCATTGCCGGCTATGCAGACTAAGCTCTTGCAACAGCTGTATAAGGACTGAACGGCCCATAGCAATGGGCCAAACACACCATACTCCCAGAGCACCCCCCACAGGACCCAAGAGCTGATCCAGTTTTCCATTACCAGGACGAAAACCGCATTGTTCCTCTTGTATCCTAAGTTCGACTAACTTTTTCCTTCAACAGAAATCCCACGGTTCATGGCGATCCATTGTTTCACCAGAAGTAAGAGTCAACATCAGCTATGGAAGCTCTATATCCACATCATTAAACATCATCATCACCGCCGTCTCTAATCCTGTGAGATACAACCTGCCGGCAAGTGCGCTTAGATCAGCTAAACAGGTGCTTTTGACTTTAACAAGTACATTTAATAAATTACATTTAATAAATCCAAGTCCAAACATAATTAGCATGCTTATTTCATGAAATGTTTTAAAAATTAAGGCTGTATTAGTGTGACTTTTGTCTAGATTTGTGACTTAAAATCATGTTGAGGCATGATTACATGTCTCTGCAGCCACAGCACCAATCCGTCTGTCGATCTCCCGCTCCTTTCTCCCATAAATCGTGAACAAGACCCCGAGATACTTAAACTCCTCCACTTGGGGCAAGAACTCGTCCCTGACCTGGCGTGGTCACTTGACCCTTTTCCAGCTGAGGACAATGGCTTCAGATTTGGAAGTGCTGATTCTCATTCCCGCCACTTCACACTCTGCTGCGAACCGCTCCAGGGCGAGCTGGAGCCATCACCCGATGAAGCCAACAGAACCACATCATCTGTGAAAAGCAGAGATGAGATTCTGAGGCCACCCAATTGAAAGTCGTATGCCACTTAGCTATGCCTAAAAATTCTGTCCATAAAAATGATGAACAGAATCGGTGACAAAGGCAGCCCTGGCGGACCCCATCACCCACCAGGAACGAGTACGCCTCATTGCCGCTATGCAGACTAAGCTCTTGCAACAGCTGTATAAGGACTGAATGGCCCATAGCAATGGGCCAAACACACCATACTCCCAGAGCACCCCCACAGGACCCCAAGAGCTGATCCAGTTTTCCATTACCAGACGAAAACCGCATTGTTCCTCTTGTATCCTAAGTTCGACTAACTGCTTTTTCCTTCAACAGGAAATCCCACGGTTCATGGCGATCCATCTATTTCACCAGAAGGTAAGAGTCAACATCAGCTATGGAAGCTCTATATCCACATCATTAACATCATCATCACCACCGTCTCTAATCCTGTGAGATACAACCTGCCGCAAGTGCGCTTAGATCAGCTAAACAGGTGCTTTTGACTTTAACAAGTACATTTAATAAATTACATTTAATAAATCCAAGTCCAAACATAATTAGCATGCTTATTCATGAAATGTTTTAAAAATTAAGGCTGTATTAGTGTGACTTTTGTCTAGATTTGGACTTAAAATCATGTTTGAGGGCATGATTACATGTCTCTGCAGCCACAGCACCAATCCGTCTGTCGATCTCCCGCTCCTTTCTCCCATCACTCATGAACAAGACCCGAGATACTTAAACTCCTCCACTTGGGGCAAGAACTCGTCCCTGACGTGCGTGGTCACTCTACCTTTTCCAGCTGAGGACCATGGCTTCAGATTTGGAGGTGCTGATTCTCATTCCCGCCACTTCACACTCTGCTGCGAACCGCTCCGGCGAGCTGGAGGCCATCACCCGATGAAGCCAACAGAACCACATCATCTGTGAAAAGCAGAATGAGATTCTGAGGCCACCCAATTGAAAGTCGTATGCCACTTAGCTATGCCTAAAAATTCTGTCCATAAAAATGATGAACAGAATCGTGACAAAGGGCAGCCTGGCGGACCCCATCACCACCAGGAACGAGTACGCCTCATTGCCGGCTATGCAGACTAAGCTCTGCAACAGCTGTATAAGGACTGAACGCCCATAGCAATGGGCCAAACACACCATACTCCCAGAGCACCCCCCACAAGACCCCAAGAGCTGATCCATTTCCATTACCAGACGAAAACCGCATTGTTCCTCTTGTATCCTAAGTTCGACTAACTGCTTTTTCCTTCAACAGGAAATCCACGGTTCATGGCGATCCATCTGTTTCACCAGAAGGTAAGAGTCAACATCAGCTATGGAAGCTCTATATCCACATCATTAAACATCATCATCACCACCGTCTCTAATCCTGTGAGATACAACCTGCCGGCAAGTGCGCTTAGATCAGCTAAACAGGTGCTTTTGACTTTAACAAGTACATTTAATAAATTACATTTAATAAATCCACGTCCAAATATAATTAGCATGCTTATTTCATGAAATGTTTTAAAAATTAAGGCTGTATTAGTGTGACTTTTGTCTAGATTTTGACTTAAAATCATGTTTGAGGGCATGATTACATGTCTCTGCAGCCACAGCACCAATCCGTCTGTCGATCTCCCGCTCCTTTCTCCCATCACTCATGAACAAGACCCCGAGATACTTAAACTCCTCCACTTGGGGCAAGAACTCGTCCCTGACGTGGCGTGGTCACTCTACCCTTTTCCAGCTGAGGACCATGGCTTCAGATTTGGAGGTGCTGATTCTCATTCCGCCACTTCACACTCTGCTGCGAACCGCTCCAGGGCGAGCTGGAGGCCATCACCCGATGAAGCCAACAGAACCACATCATCTGTGAAAAGCAGAGATGAGATTCTGAGGCCACCCAATTGAAAGTCGTATGCCACTTAGCTATGCCAAAAATTCTGTCATAAAAATGATGAACAGAATCGGTGACAAAGGGCAGCCCTGGCGGACCCCATCACCCACCAGGAACGAGTACGCCTCATTGCCGGCTATGCAGACTAAGCTCTTGCAACAGCTGTATAAGGACTGAATGGCCCATAGCAATGGGCCAAACACACCATACTCCCAGAGCACCCCCACAGACCCAAGAGCTGATCCAGTTTTCCATTACCAGGACGAAAACCGCATTGTTCCTCCTGTATCCGAAGTTCGACTAACTGTTTTTCCTTCAACAGGAAATCCCACAGTTCACGGAGATCCATCCGTTTCACCAGAAGGTAAGAGTCAACATCAGCTATGGAAGGATCTACATCATTAAACATCATCTACATCATTAAACATCATCATCATCACCGTCTCTAATCCCAGGAATACAATCTGACATTGGCATTTGGATATATATTAAAATTCTAGATAAAAATTAATGAGATCATTCATTCACAATCCAATAAAATGGAAAAATGTTACTTTTTGTCAAATTTATACCAGACCTGAGGACCTAAGTGCTGACACTGAGGTTTGGAACAGGCCTTCTTCTCACATCTACAGCTGGTACAAAACACTGCTGCACGATTTTTAACTGGTACAAGCAAACAAGAGCACATAACCCCGATTTTATTGCCCTTCAATGGCTTCCCATTCAATTTCTAATGCATTTTAAATTCTTTTATTTGTTTTTTAGTCTCTTAATGCCCCTGCCCCTTCTTATTTGTTTGAGGTGCTTCACCCTTACATGTCATCACATGCTCTGAGATCAGCTAAACAGTGATTTTGACATTCCCAAAGACATTTACTTCAATTCAATTTTATTTATATGGCGCCAAATCACAACAGTTGCCTCAAGGCGCTTTATATTGTATTTTTTTTTGTTTTTGTTTTTTTGTTTTTTTGTCTGTCCCATTTGGTTCTTTAGCCGTCAGAATTGTTGTCTGAAGACCAACAAGGATACCAAATGGATTATTTTGCCAAATGGATCATCATGGCATTGCCGTATTGGTCCATTTGATCAAACTTAGTTATTTTATTTATTTTATTTTTCAGTTGTTACAGATGGGACAGACATGACTGGGGATAGGAAAGGGAGAAAGAAAGAGAGGAAGGAAAAGAAAACAGAAGGAAAAGGACAGTGAGAAAGCACTTACAAAGACAAAAGAAAGAAAGAAAAAAAAAATCTCCTGGATCACCTGTTGAAAAAAAGAAGAGAAGACAAAAAAAAAAAAACCCCAAACAAAAACAAAGCAACATACTAAACACAACACCATCACGTTAATCTAGCTAAGTGTGAACAGCAGTAAATACTAAATATTGAAAGTTGTTGTGCAGCACACAGGACAGACAGCGCACAATGTGCTTTGAAGTAGTAGCTACGAAAGGTTAGTTGTCTACGAACAGTGAACACCCGTGTGCACACCTGTGTGGGTCAACGCGCTTGTATACAAAAGGTTTCCCCATGTAACGGTCTGCTAGAGGTGTGGAGCCCATAGCCCGTCCCCCAGGGCATGAAGTAGGCATGGAGGAGATCCAGCTCCAGACATCCAGAGGCCCCAGAGTGCGAGAGCCCAAGGAGACCACCGGAGGGCATCCGTGCCACCTTCCTGGAAGGGCTGAAGATCCCCAGACGAGGGTCACCCAGTAGCCACGGAGCAGAAGCCAGAGGGCTGCACCGGCGTGCCCGCCGCTCTGCCGGCAGCCAGCTGTGCCAGAGTGAACGAGTTGCAGGCCCCGAGGCCGGAGGCCCGAGGGCCCCTTTGCTCCGGAAGAGGCCTGACCAAGCGACAGGCACCAGCCCCGCCAATTAGCCACCGGGAGTGAGTCGGTGCATACCTGAGCGCCCAGCCCCGGACACCAAGAACCACCAATGCACCAACCCCTGAGGGCATCAGTTACCAGCAGGGAGTGTGGTGAGGGGAGATAGGCCTCCACACTTGGAGGCCTGGGAGTACCCAGGAGTGGAGTCTAAGACCCGACCCGACATATAGACACAGACAAACAGGCACACACAGACATAAACATGCTTTCCCACCCTCATGCACACATATACAAACACTCAGCACTCACCCAACGTAGGGACAGACATACATAGACATGTACACACAATCATACTCCCCAAACATACTCTATGCCCGGTCCAGGTACCCTCGCCCCCAGAGGGAAACGGCAACCAGACCCAAGATATGTGACCCTTTCCCCCGGGGTAGGCAAGCAGACCCCCAGGCTCCGCAGCAGCAGGGAGGCCAATCGGACGCCAACACCTCCTCCCAGCCCCCCGCCCCGATGGCTAGTAGAGAACGGGGTGTGTGAAGACCCCATACTCCCTCCTCCCGCTCATGTGTGTTGCTGTGTGTTGTTCTAAAGTGCATTTAAAACAAGGGAGGGCATGCTGCTGCCAGAGAGCAGCAGGTGTTAGCACGGCCCCTCCCGAGAACCCTCAATGTCTACATGATTTAAAATTGAGAGGTGGGCACCAGCGCCAGAGTAGGGTTGAATACACAGACCGTCCTCTGGACGCCGTTAACGTGTCACCCTCAAGGCCCACATATGTGTGTGTGTGTGTTATGAGAGTGAATAATGTGGATGTCTAAGTTGTGAAATAAAATTGAGGCACAGGTGGCCAGAAGGGGACAGAGGGGGGAATGCCTCCCCTGCACCCTGGTGACACACCCGCACCCCAAGGCCCTACCTGGTGGGTGTGGTGGAGCGGGAAGAGAGGCAGCCAGGATGGGGAGGAAAAGAAGGGAGGGGCAAAATACCCCTCCTTAGGCCAGCTCCCGGCTGACCCCAGTAGGCACCCCCGTCCTCTAGTACCCACCAAGGCAAGGGAGCCCAGGCCCATCCAGACCGGGCCTATGGCAGCAGCACCGCTAAGCCCTACAGGACCTGGGGAAGCCCACCCCACCCCACCGCAGAGGAAACTATACCCACCCCAACATTCAATCATCTCCAGACTACACAAGACAACAGACACCCAGGTTAGGTTTATTCTCCACCTCTCCTGTGTCTTTCCCCCACCTGCAGAGTGGACTTCTGCTAGGATGGAACAACCTCCCTGCCAGTTGAAGAGTCCCCCAGTTGGCCGATGCACCAGAGGCCTCCTGCGCCAGGGCTGAGCCCCCGTGCACCCACCCGCCCACAACCTCGGCGACACACCGACGGGGACCGAAGCCCCCAAGCCCAGCCAGAGCCCATCACAGAGACGAAGCACCCCGAACCCAAGCCCCCCCGCCTGCCCCGGATCCACTCAGGGGCAGCCAGGCTACCAGGCCAGTAACCTACGTCCGCCAGTACAAACCATCCCCCAGCCCCGCTGCACGCAGCCACGAGGAGAACACCCTCTAAGAGCGACCAGAGCCACTCACCAGGTTATGACCACAACCCCCCGCGTTGAGCCCTCCAGGGATAACGTCTCTAGGTTCTCCTGGCGCCCTAAGCCCGTCGCAACTCCACATCAACCACAATAGCGAAGCAGGACCAAACCATGACCCCCCACCCCCACTAGGTGATGAAGCCGATCAAGGAGCCCAAAGGGATGATCAAATGTGGTGGCAGAGGCTGTATCAAGACTAATGTGATCTATTAAATGGTTTTTATATTGATTAGAATTAAGATTATTTTTATTTTCCAGTTAAGGAGACCGTTTTCTTGGCAATGCATAGGGCTGTAAAAACAATGTGGGCTGTGTTTATTTCTGCAGTGACCTCATCCAAGTTGCTCAGCAAGCACACTAAAGGGAGGCTGGAATGTTACATTTCAGACACTTTGATAAGTCTTCACAATCTCACGCCAAAACTTCTGCACTGTGGACAAACCAAAGGGCGTGGATGTAATTGTCTGGTGTATTGCCTTGACAGTGTGAGCAGTTGTTGGAAGATGTAAAGCCCATCTTGAACATCGATGACCTGTATAGTGCACTCTATGTAGTATTTTGTATTGTATTAATTGCAGACTGGGATTTAATCAATTTAAAGGTTTTTAAGCATACCTGAGACCAGAAGTTTTTCTAAGCTTACTGATAAATCTGCTTCCCACTTTGCAATAGGAAGGGTATTGATTCATCTATTTTAGAAAGTTCTGTATATTTTAATAATTTGGGGGATTTAAGAGTAAGAAAGTGTACCGCACTTGGTGGTGTTGTGTAATCAGCTTGACTGAGTTAAATCTCTTTTTTACTATGGATTTAATTTGTTGATATTCTAAAATCTTTCTTGTTGATCCCATATTGTGTAGCTAGCCTGTCAAATGGAATAAATTCTGTTCCCTCTAATATATGTTCTAAGTATTTAATTCCTTTACAACTCCATTCTGGAAAATTTAATCTATTTTTGTAATATGTCAGGTTATTCCAGATAGGTGTACGTTTGCATGGGATTAATGAGGACGCTGTCATTTTTAGAAACTCCCACCATGCTTCAGAGAAGCTGATGTTGATGCTTTTAAAGCATTCATGTCTTTTAGTTTGAGCTGATAAATAGTAGGTCTGAAATTTCTAGATTATTACATATGCCTGTTCTACATCTAGCCAGGGCTCATCTAAGAAGGGTGTTTAAACCATCTAGAGATGAACTGAAGCCTGTTGCTAAAAAATAGTGATTAAAGTAGGCAGATCTAATCCTCCTTTATCCTTGGTCCTTTGTAATTTTAAGCTGATACGTGGGGGTTGTCTTTCCAAAGGAATTTAGAAATACATGAGTCTAGAATCTGAACCAATCTTGTGATGGCTTATTTGGGATCATTGAAAACAAATAGTTATTTTGGCAAGACCATCATTTTTATAGCGCAACCCTTCCCATGAGTGATATGGGTAAAGAGTTTCATCTAGCCAGATCGCTTTCTACTGTCTTTAAAAGTGGATGGTTTAATTTAGTTAATTCTGAAAGCTTAGGAGAGACATTAATACCTAAATATTTTATATTCCAATTGCATGTGTAGGAGAAGAATTATGAGGAGCAATTAATCGGAAGAACTGTAGATTTTGACCAGTTAATTGAATAATCTGAGACTCTTGAAAAAGAATTTATCAATGCAATCACCCGATAGGTTTGTGAGTTTTGGAGAAAAAGTAACACATCATCCGCATAAAGGCTGATTTTAGTTCCACATTCTTGCATTTTATGCCCTTAATTACTGAATTCTGTCTAATTGCTCTGCTAGTGGCTCAATAAAAATTGCAAACAGTGAAGGAGAGTGGGCATCCCTGCCTGGTGCCCCTCAGGAGACAGAAGCTGGAGGATGTTTGATCATTTGTTCTGACACAAGCTGTTGGGAATTATATAATATTTTTAACCAGTTTGATGAAAGAGTTCCAAAACCAAATTTGTGTAAAGTTGCAAACAGAAATTTCCAGTTAACTCTGTCAAA
Organism: Oreochromis niloticus; assembly: GCF_001858045.2. Lineage (NCBI taxonomy): Eukaryota > Metazoa > Chordata > Actinopteri > Cichliformes > Cichlidae > Oreochromis > Oreochromis niloticus. Next base: position 614 of record NW_020328911.1, on the reverse strand, counting down.
CGCTTTTTCTGCATCAAGAGACAATATTATGGTTTCAATGTTTTTACTGCACGAGTAGTCTATTAAATTAAGTAATCTACGTGTAGTTGATGAGTGCCTACCTTTTATAAACCATTTGTCAGGATGAATTAAAAGGGGGTCATTTTCTCTAATCTTTGAGAAGCTTTGCAGATTATTTTAACTACATTAATAAGATATTGGACGTAGCTTGAGATATACAGGTCTTTGCCTGGTTTCATAAGAGACTGATATTTGCAGAGTTCATATTTGGTGGTTCTACCATTTTCTTGATTCCTGCAACATTCTGTAAAAAACTGGTGCTAGAATCGTCCAGAATTCTTTGTAAATTCTGCAAGAAAGCCGTCTGGACCTGGAGCCTTATTATTGGCACTTATTAGGGCTTCCTGGAGTTCACCTGTGTCAGTGGCGAATCCAGTCCATTGCTTGGTTGTCTAGTAATTGAAGATTATTGTCCAGAAAACTGATCAATTTCGTTTTTAGATGGTTTATTTGTGGTGTATATAAAGTTTCATAGAAATCCCTAAAATTTTGTTTATTTTTTTAAGATCATATTTATATTCCCAGATAAATCTTTAACAGCACATATAGTTTTT
>NW_020328910.1:17500-46585 GCF_001858045.2 Oreochromis niloticus | reverse complement strand
TTATTGTGTAAATACTTACGCTATTGTGTACTTCACACACATGGAGAGATGCCAAACTGCCTTTCACTGTTCTTGTAACAGTGACAATAAAAAGCTATTCTATTCTATTCTATGATGTTCCTCATGTTCTCCAACATGTTAACTCTGCTGATCGTCTTTGAATCCTGGATCAGGAAGTAAAGCTGGTGAATATTTGGTGTTTAATAGCGTTCTGTCTTTGACTCAGTCTGCTGTCACTTTGTTTAGAGAGAAAAAAAGATTTCAGATTAACTGGTGTTCCTGCTGCTCCAGCACTAAAGGACAGTATAGGTAACCGCGCTAATGCCTGTTCATAATTTCACCAAAGTTAATAAACTCTTGGCTAAATGTTCTGTTGTCAGAGGTAAACAGAGGTGACAGGAGCAGATAATAAGGATTAAATATAATGATGAATAACTAAATGCTAGGTTAGGGTTGGAAATTTCTATTTTCAATGTTTCCTGTGCTTTTTTTCATAGAAAATATAACAGTAAAATGCAACACATTTGTAAAAAGTATGAGATGATTGCTAATCCAGTTGATTTAACACACAGAGCAGTAAAATAAAGATATTGCATGTCTGATACTGTACGACAGCAAACACTGTGTTTTAAGAAGAGATTTAAAAGACAGTAAGCAGGTTTCCATTCTGATCTCAACGGCTCTAATGGCAAAGGTCTGCTGACCTTTGTTTTCTAGAGTAAAAAAGTGCTATATAGAAACCAGCAAATTTTCCATTTTACTATCCTTGGGATATCCAACAGAGTCACATTTACAGACTTAATTAAGCAACCAATCATATATGGAATATGTTCAAATTCCTTGGTGCCAGTTATGATCTGTGCAGGGGATATGAAACAATTGGAATCTGTGATGTGAGTTGTGATAGATGCTAGTGTAAAAAGTATTTCAATATTCTTGGTGAGAAAAAAATAAAAGCATGTGTGAAATCGTTCAAAATCATTAGCAGGTGACTGTGATCTGATTTGGGGATTTCTTATGCTGGTAGAAGCATAAATTCATAACATTTATACTTGAGCATTGAAACACAAGATTCAAAAATTAATCCTAATTGGTCCATAATCTTCTGGAGAAATACACAATTTTTGTAGGTTTCCTCTGCACACAACCACTGCAGTTTTAAAATCAATGCACCCAACTGCATACTTCTATCTTTAATTCAAAGGGTTGACAAAACTTTTGCATCACATTTTATGAAATACGCCCATTTTTAAAAGTAGTCACTATTTGAGGATAAAATTTAATTGGATTAACTACCATTATTTAAATATATGGAATATTTGATGTCTTTTCCATGTCACCACTGACTTATGAACAGCCACTTTGGACAGTGAATCAGTCTGTGTGAGTGAATGCATCATGGCTCCATCTAGTGAGTGATAGTAGAAGTAGAGCCGCTGATGGCAGCTTCCTCTGCCTCACACTGCTGTCTGACTGGCATTCAGCTGACACTGAGATGAAGCAGGAAAGAAGCAGCTGATATTTGGACAGCACACATGCTGAAAGGAGGATCAGTTGATGTGCACATGAATGATTGTGTTTCCTCTGCAGGTGAAGGTAGAAAGTGTGTGTGAGCTGATGTGGATGTGAATTCAGCAGCATGATCAGTGTGAGAACAGAGACAAGGGAGTCCCTCCCTCTAAAACCACTTTGTGTGGGGAACATGAGAGCCAGACCAAAGCTCAGAGGTGAGATGAACCAAACTTTGTCCTTACTTTCCTGAAGATCGCTGCATTAAAGACAAAAAGAAACAAAATCAACATATTTCAAATAGAGTGCAATGAATGTTTTTAATGGATTATGTTGGTGCTGAGTTGAAGTTACAACCAAACTGTTAAAATATTAATGCTAAAATAGAAAAAAGACAACTGTTTTTGCTCATTAAAAAATTCCACATATAGAATCATTTCAGTTTTTCTTTGATGATTAGTTCATAGAAAAACATGTCGAAGCATAACATCATTATGTACAGTTTTAGCTGATCACAGATCATTTCTTAGGTATTAACAAGTCTTACAGTGCTCTGTCATATTACCTTTTTCTGTATTCCCTCTCATGTTTTTATAGTTCAAAGACGGAGAAGTCTGTATCAGAGCAGCTATGGGCATGTTGGAGAATCTGGGAAAGAAGGATATGAAGATTTTCCACTTTTACCTGCAGCATGTACCTATGGGTGATTTCATGAACATCAAAAAGTGTCATCTCGAGAACGCAAACAGATTGGAAACTGTAATGTGATGTTGCAGACATATACTGATACCATGTGATGAAAGTGGCAACATCAATTTTAAAGAAGATGAATAAGGTCAGTCAGAGGAAAAACATATGAAACCTTTGGTGCAGTATGAAGACACAAAACTGTCATATTTGTTCAGGAAATGTGTTAAAATTAGGGCTGTTTTGGTCTGAATTAGTCTAGATTTGTGACTTAAATCATTTTAAGGGGACATGTATTCATGCTATTTGAAGGTTTTCAGGTTTTCACTGTCAAAAAGCCAGTTTTATTATCATGATGTGCTTTTCCTTCAACAGGAAATCCCATAGCTCAGGGAATCCATCTGTTCACCAGAAGTAAGAGTCAACATCAGCTATGGAAGCTCTACATCCACATCATTAAACATCATCATCACCGCCGTCTCTAATCCCGTGAGATTCAACTGGCCAGCAAGTGCGCTTAGATCAGCTAAGCATGTGATTTTGACTTTAACAAGTACATTTAATAAATTACATTTAATAAATCCAAGTCCAAACATAATTAGCATGCTTATTTCATGAAATGTGTTAAAAATTAAGGCTGTATAGTGTGACTTTGTCTAGATTTGGGACTTAAAATCATGTTTGAGGCATGATTACATGTTCTGCAGCCACAGCACCAATCCGTCTGTCGATCTCCCGCTCCTTTCTCCCACAAATCGTGAACAAGACCCGAGATACTTAAACTCCTCCACTTGGGGCAAGAACTCGTCCCTGACCTGGCGTGTCACTTGACCTTTTCCAGCTGAGACAATGGCTTCAGATTTGGAAATGCTGATTCTCATTCCCACCACTTCACACTCTGCTGCGACCGCTCCAGGCGAGCTGGAGCATCACCCGATGAAGCCAACAGAACCACATCATCTGTGAAAAGCAGAGATGAGATTCTGAGCCACCCAATTGAAAGTCGTATGCCACTAGCTATGCCTAAAATTCTGTCCATAAAAATGATGAACAGAATCGGTGACAAAGGGCAGCCTGCGGACCCATCACCCACCAGGAACGAGTACGCCTCATTGCCGGCTATGCAGACTAAGCTCTTGCAACAGCTGTATAAGGACTGAACGGCCCATAGCAATGGGCCAAACACACCATACTCCAGAGCACCCCACAGACCCCAAGAGCTGATCCAGTTTTCCATTACCAGGACGAAAACCGCATTGTTCCTCTGTATCTAAGTTCGACTAACTGCTTTTTCCTTCAACAGGAAATCCCACGGTTCATGGCGATCCATCTGTTTCACCAGAAGGTAAGAGTCAACATCAGCTATGGAAGCTCTATATCCACATCATTAAACATCATCATCACCACCGTCTCTAATCCTGTGAGATACAACCTGCCGGCAAGTGCGCTTAGATCAGCTAAACAGGTGCTTTTGACTTTAACAAGTACATTTAATAAATTACATTTAATAAATCCAAGTCCAAACATAATTAGCATGCTTATTTCATGAAATGTGTTAAAAATTAAGGCTGTATTAGTGTGACTTTTGTCTAGATTTGGGACTTAAAATCATGTTTGAGGGCATGATTACATGTCTCTGCAGCCACAGCACCAATCCGTCTGTCGATCTCCCGCTCCTTTCTCCCACAAATCGTGAACAAGACCCCGAGATACTTAAACTCCTCCACTTGGGGCAAGAACTCGTCCCTGACCTGGCGTGGTCACTTGACCCTTTTCCAGCTGAGGACAATGGCTTCAGATTTGGAAATGCTGATTCTCATTCCCACCACTTCACACTCTGCTGCGAACCGCTCCAGGGCGAGCTGGAGGCCATCACCCGATGAAGCCAACAGAACCACATCATCTGTGAAAAGCAGAGATGAGATTCTGAGGCCACCCAATTGAAAGTCGTATGCCACTTAGCTATGCCTAAAATTCTGTCCATAAAATGATGAACAGAATCGGTGACAAAGGGCAGCCCTGGCGGACCCATCACCACCAGGAACGAGTACGCCTCATTGCCGGCTATGCAGACTAAGCTCTTGCAACAGCTGTATAAGGACTGAACGGCCCATAGCAATGGGCCAAACACACCATACTCCCAGAGCACCCCCCACAGGACCCCAAGAGCTGATCCAGTTTTCCATTACCAGGACGAAAACCGCATTGTTCCTCTTGTATCCTAAGTTCGACTAACTGCTTTTTCCTTCAACAGGAAATCCCACGGTTCATGGCGATCCATCTGTTTCACCAGAAGGTAAGAGTCAACATCAGCTATGGAAGCTCTATATCCACATCATTAAACATCATCATCACCACCGTCTCTAATCCTGTGAGATACAACCTGCCGGCAAGTGCGCTTAGATCAGCTAAACAGGTGCTTTTGACTTTAACAAGTACATTTAATAAATTACATTTAATAAATCCAAGTCCAAACATAATTAGCATGCTTATTTCATGAAATGTGTTAAAAATTAAGGCTGTATTAGTGTGACTTTTGTCTAGATTTGGGACTTAAAATCATGTTTGAGGGCATGATTACATGTCTCTGCAGCCACAGCACCAATCCGTCTGTCGATCTCCCGCTCCTTTCTCCCATCACTCATGAACAAGACCCCGAGATACTTAAACTCCTCCACTTGGGGCAAGAACTCGTCCCTGACGTGGCGTGGTCACTCTACCCTTTTCCAGCTGAGGACCATGGCTTCAGATTTGGAGGTGCTGATTCTCATTCCCGCCACTTCACACTCTGCTGCGAACCGCTCCAGGCGAGCTGGAGGCCATCACCCGATGAAGCCAACAGAACCACATCATCTGTGAAAAGCAGAGATGAGATTCTGAGGCCACCCAATTGAAAGTCGTATGCCACTTAGCTATGCCTAAAAATTCTGTCCATAAAAATGATGAACAGAATCGGTGACAAAGGGCAGCCCTGGCGGACCCCATCACCCACCAGGAACGAGTACGCCTCATTGCCGGCTATGCAGACTAAGCTCTTGCAACAGCTGTATAAGGACTGAACGGCCCATAGCAATGGGCCAAACACACCATACTCCCAGAGCACCCCCCACAAGACCCCAAGAGCTGATCCAGTTTTCCATTACCAGGACGAAAACCGCATTGTTCCTCTTGTATCCTAAGTTCGACTAACTGCTTTTTCCTTCAACAGGAAATCCCACGGTTCATGGCGATCCATCTGTTTCACCAGAAGGTAAGAGTCAACATCAGCTATGGAAGCTCTATATCCACATCATTAAACATCATCATCACCACCGTCTCTAATCCTGTGAGATACAACCTGCCGGCAAGTGCGCTTAGATCAGCTAAACAGGTGCTTTTGACTTTAACAAGTACATTTAATAAATTACATTTAATAAATCCACGTCCAAATATAATTAGCATGCTTATTTCATGAAATGTTTTAAAAATTAAGGCTGTATTAGTGTGACTTTTGTCTAGATTTGTGACTTAAAATCATGTTTGAGGGCATGATTACATGTCTCTGCAGCCACAGCACCAATCCGTCTGTCGATCTCCCGCTCCTTTCTCCCATCACTCATGAACAAGACCCCGAGATACTTAAACTCCTCCACTTGGGGCAAGAACTCGTCCTGACGTGGCGTGGTCACTCTACCCTTTTCCAGCTGAGGACCATGGCTTCAGATTTGGAGGTGCTGATTCTCATTCCCGCCACTTCACACTCTGCTGCGAACCGCTCCAGGGCGAGCTGGAGGCCATCACCCGATGAAGCCAACAGAACCACATCATCTGTGAAAAGCAGAGATGAGATTCTGAGGCCACCCAATTGAAAGTCGTATGCCACTTAGCTATGCCTAAAAATTCTGTCCATAAAAATGATGAACAGAATCGGTGACAAAGGGCAGCCCTGGCGGACCCCATCACCCACCAGGAACGAGTACGCCTCATTGCCGGCTATGCAGACTAAGCTCTTGCAACAGCTGTATAAGGACTGAATGGCCCATAGCAATGGGCCAAACACACCATACTCCCAGAGCACCCCCCACAGGACCCCAAGAGCTGATCCAGTTTTCCATTACCAGGACGAAAACCGCATTGTTCCTCCTGTATCCGAAGTTCGACTAACTGTTTTTTCCTTCAACAGGAAATCCCACAGTTCACGGAGATCCATCCGTTTCACCAGAAGGTAAGAGTCAACATCAGCTATGGAAGGATCTACATCATTAAACATCATCTACATCATTAAACATCATCATCATCACCGTCTCTAATCCCAGGAGATACAATCTGACATTGGCATTTGGATATATATTAAAATTCTAGATTAAAAATTAATGAGATCATTCATTCACAATCCAATAAATGGAAAAATGTTACTTTTTGTCAAATTTATACCAGACCTGAGGACCTAAGTGCTGACACTGAGGTTTGGAACAGGCCTTCTTCTCACATCTACAGCTGGTACAAAACACTGCTGCACGATTTTTAACTGGTACAAGCAAACAAGAGCACATAACCCCCGATTTTATTGTCCCTTCAATGGCTTCCCATTCAATTTCTAATGCATTTTAAAATTCTTTTATTTGTTTTTTAGTCTCTTAATGCCCCTGCCCCTTCTTATTTGTTTGAGGTGCTTCACCCTTACATGTCATCACATGCTCTGAGATCAGCTAAACAGGTGATTTTGACATTCCCAAAGACATTTACTTCAATTCAATTTTATTTATATGGCGCCAAATCACAACAGTTGCCTCAAGGCGCTTTATATTGTATTTTTTTTTGTTTTTGTTTTTTTTGGGGTTTTTTTGTCTGTCCCATTTGGTTCTTTAGCCGTCAGAATTGTTGTCTGAAGACCAACAAGGATACCAAATGGATTTATTTTGCCAAATGGATCATCATGGCATTGCCGTATTGGTCCATTTGATCAAACTTAGTTATTTTTATTTATTTTATTTTCAGTTGTTACAGATGGGACAGACATGACTGGGGGATAGGAAAGGGAGAAAGAAAGAGAGGAAGGAAAAGAAAAACAGAAGGGAAAAGGGACAGTGAGAAAGGGCACTTACAAAGACAAAGAGAAAGAAAGAAAAAAAAATCTCCTGGATCACCTGTTGAGAAAAAAAGAAGAGAAGACAAGCAAAAAAAAAAAAACCCCAAACAAAAACAAAGCAACATACTAAACACAACACCATCACGTTAATCTAGCTAAGTGTGAACAGCAGTAAATACTAAATATTGAAAGTTGTTGTGCAGCACACAGGACAGACAGCGCACAATGTGCTTTGAAGTAGTAGCTACGAAAGGTGTAGTTTGTCTACGAACAGTGAACACCCGTGTGCACACCTGTGTGGGTCAACGCGCTTGTATACAAAAGGTTTCCCCATGTAACGGTCTGCTAGAGGGTGTGGAGGCCCATAGCCCCGTCCCCCAGGGCATGAAGTAGGCATGGAGGAGATCCAGGCTCCAGACATCCAGAGGCCCCAGAGTGCGAGAGCCCAAGGAGGACCACCGGAGGGGCATCCGTGCCACCTTCCTGGGAAGGGCTGAGGAGATCCCCAGACGAGGGGGTCACCCAGTAGCCACGGAGCAGAAGCCAGAGGGGGCTGCACCGGCGTGCCCGCCGGCTCTGCCGGCAGCCAGCTGTGCCAGAGTGAACCGAGTTGCAGGCCCCGAGGCCGGAGGCCCGAGGGCCCCTTTGCTCCGGAAGAGGCCTGACCAAGCGACAGGCACCAGGCCCGCCAATTAGCCACCGGGAGTGAGTCGGTGCATACCTGAGCGCCCAGCCCCGGACACCAAGAACCACCAATGCACCAACCCCTGAGGGCATCAGTTACCAGCAGGGAGTGTGGTGAGGGGAGATAGGCCTCCACACTTGGAGGGCCTGGGAGTACCCAGGGAGGTGGAGTCTAAGACCCGACCCGACATATAGACACAGACAAACAGGCACACACAGACATAAACATGCTTTCCCACCCTCATGCACACATATACAAACACTCAGCACTCACCCAACGTAGGGACAGACATACATAGACATGTACACACAATCATACTCCCCAAACATACTCTATGCCCCGGGTCCAGGTACCCTCGCCCCCAGAGGGGGAAACGGCAACCAGACCCAAGATATGTGACCCTTTCCCCCGGGGTGGAGGCAAGCAGACCGCCCCAGGCTCCGCAGCAGCAGGGAGGCCAATCGGACGGCCAACACCTCCTCCCAGCCCCCCCGCCCCGATGGCTAGTAGAGAACGGGGGTGTGTGAAGACCCCATACTTCCCTCCTCCCGCTCATGTGTAGTGTTGCTGTGTGTTGTTCTAAAGTGCATTTAAAACAAGGGAGGGCATGGTGCTGCTGCCAGAGAGCAGCAGGTGTTAGCACGGCCCCTCCCGAGAACCCTCAATGTCTACATGGATTTAAAATTGAGAGGTGGGCACCAGCGCCAGAGGTAGGGTTGAATACACAGACCGTCCTCTGGACGCCGTTAACGTGGTCACCCTCAAGGCCCTACATATGTGTGTGTGTGTGTTATGAGAGTGTGAATAATGTGGATGTCTAAGTTGTGAAATAAAATTGAGGCACAGGTGGCCAGAAGGGGACAGAGGGGGGGAATGCCTCCCCTGCACCCTGGTGACACACCCGCACCCCAAGGCCCTACCTGTGTGGGTGGGTGTGGTGGAGCGGGAAGAGGGAGGCAGCCAGGGATGGGGAGGAAAAGAAGGGAGGGGCAAAATACCCCTCCTTAGGGCCAGCTCCCCGGCTGACCCCAGTAGGCACCCCCGTCCTCTAGTACCCACCAAGGCAAGGGAGCCCAGGCCCATCCAGACCGGGGCCTATGGCAGCAGCACCGCTAAGCCCTACAGGACCTGGGGAAGCCCACCCCACCCCACCGCAGAGGAAACTATACCCACCCCAACATTCAATCATCTCCAGACTACACAAGACAACAGACACCCAGGTTAGGTTTATTCTCCACCTCTCCTGTGTCTTTCCCCACCTGCAGAGTGGACTTCTGCTAGGATGGAACAACCTCCCTGCCAGTTGAAGAGTCCCCCAGTTGGGCCGATGCACCAGAGGCCTCCTGCGCCAGGGCTGAGCCCCCGTGCACCCACCCGCCCACAACCTCGGCGACACACCGACGGGACCGAAGCCCCCAAGGCCCAGCCAGAGCCCCATCACAGAGACGAAGCACCCCCGAACCCCAAGCCCCCCGCCTGCCCCGGATCCACTCAGGGGCAGCCAGGCTACCAGGCCAGTAACCTACGTCCGCCAGTACAAACCATCCCCCAGCCCCGCTGCACGCAGCCACGAGGAGAACACCCTCTAAGAGCGACCAGAGCCACTCACCAGGTTATGACCACAACCCCCCGCGTTGAGCCCTCCAGGGATAACGTCTCTAGGGGTTCTCCTGGCGCCCTAAGCCCGTCGCAACGTCCACATCAACCACAATAGCGAAGGCAGGACCAAACCATGACCCCCCACCCCCACTAGGTGATGAAGCCGATCAAAGGAGCCCAAAGGGATTGATCAAATGTGGTGGCAGAGGCTGTATCAAGACTAATGTGATCTATTAAATGGTTTTTATATTGATTAGAATTAAGATTATTTTTATTTTCCAGTTAAGGAGGACCGTTTTCTTGGCAATGCATAGGGCTGTAAAACAATGTGGGCTGTGTTTATTTCTGCAGTGACCTCATCCAAGTTGCTCAGCAAGCACACTAAAGGGGAGGCTGGAATGTTACATTTCAGACACTTTGATAAGTCTTCACATATCTCACGCCAAAACTTCTGCACTGGTGGACAGAACCAAAGGGCGTGGATGTAATTGTCTGGTGTATTGCCTTGACAGTGTGAGCAGTTGTTGGAAGATGTAAAGCCCATCTTGAACATCCGATGACCTGTATAGTGCACTCTATGTAGTATTTTGTATTGTATTAATTGCAGACTGGGATTTTTAATCAATTTAAAGGTTTTTAAGCATACCTGAGACCAGAAGTTTTGGTCTAAGCTTACTGATAAATCTGCTTCCCACTTTGCAATAGGAAGGGATATTGATTCATCTATTTTAGAAAGTGTTCTGTATATTTTAGATAATAATTTGGGGGATTTAAGAGTAAGAAAGTGTACCGCACTTGGTGGTGTTTGTAATTCAGCTTGACTGAGGTTAAATCTCTTTTTTACTATGGATTTAATTTGTTGATATTCTAAAAATCTTTTCTTGTTGATCCCATATTGTGTAGCTAGCCTGTCAAATGGAATAAATTCTGTTCCCTCTAATATATGTTCTAAGTATTTAATTCCTTTACAACTCCATTCTGGAAAATTAATCATATTATTGTTTTGTAATATGTCAGGGTTATTCCAGATAGGTGTACGTTTGCATGGGATTAATGAGGACGCTGTCATTTTTAGAAACTCCCACCATGCTGTCAGAGAAGAGCTGATGTTGATGCTTTTAAAGCATTCATGTCTTTTGATGTTTGAGCTGATAAATAGTAGGTCTGAAATTTCTAGATTATTACATAGTGCCTGTTCTACATCTAGCCAGGGCTCATCTAAGAAGGTGTGTTTAAACCATCTAGAGATGAACTGAAGCCTGTTGGCCTAAAAAATAGTGATTAAAGTTAGGCAGATCTAATCCTCCTTTATCCTTGGTCCTTTGTAATGTTTTTAAGCTGATACGTGGGGGTTTGTCTTTCCAAAGGAATTTAGAAATACATGAGTCTAGAGATCTGAACCAATCTTGTGATGGCTTATTTGGGATCATTGAAAACAAATAGTTTATTTTTGGCAAGACCATCATTTTTATAGCGGCAACCCTTCCCATGAGTGATATGGGTAGAGATTTCCATCTAGCCAGATCGCTTTCTACTGTCTTTAAAAGTGGGATGTGGTTTAATTTAGTTAATTCTGAAAGCTTAGGAGAGACATTAATACCTAAATATTTTATATTTCCAGATTGCAGTGGTGTAGGAGAAGAATTATGGAAGGAGCAATTAATCGGAAGAACTGTAGATTTTGACCAGTTAATTGAATAATCTGAGACTCTTGAGAAAGAATTTATCAATGCAATCACCCCCGAGAGGTTGGTTTGTGAGTTTTGGAGAAAAAGTAACACATCATCCGCATAAAGGCTGATTTTATGTTCCACATTCTTGCATTTTATGCCCTTAATTACTGAATTCTGTCTAATTGCTGCTGCTAGTGGCTCAATAAAAATTGCAAACAGTGAAGGGGAGAGTGGGCATCCCTGCCTGGTGCCCCTCAGGAGACAGAAGCTGGAGGATGTTTGATCATTTGTTCTGACACAAGCTGTTGGGGAATTATATAATATTTTTAACCAGTTGATGAAAGAGGTTCCAAAACCAAATTTGTGTAAAGTTGCAAACAGAAATTTCCAGTTAACTCTGTCAAACGCTTTTTCTGCATCAAGAGACAATATTATGGTTTCAATGTTTTTACTGCACGAGTAGTCTATTAAATTAAGTAATCTACGTGTATTTGTTGATGAGTGCCTACCTTTTATGAAACCAGTTTGGTCAGGATGAATTAAAAGGGGGGTCATTTTCTCTAATCTCTTTGAGAGAGCTTTGCAGATTATTTTAAGGTCTACATTAATAAGGGATATTGGACGATAGCTTGAGGGATATACAGGGTCTTTGCCTGGTTTCAGTAAGAGACTGATATTTGCAGAGTTCATATTTGGTGGTAGTCTACCATTTTCTTTGATTTCCTGCAACATTCTGTAAAAAACTGGTGCTAGAATCGTCCAGAATTCTTTGTAGAATTCTGCAAGAAAGCCGTCTGGACCTGGAGCCTTATTATTGGGCATACTTATTAGGGCTTCCTGGAGTTCACCTGGTGTCAGTGGCGAATCCAGTGCCATTGCTTGGGTGTCTAGTAATTTTGGAAGAATTATGTTGTCCAGAAACTGATCAATTTCGTTTTTAGATGGGTTTATTTGTGGTGTATATAAAGTTTCATAGAAATCCCTAAAAATTTTGTTTATTTTTTTAAGATCATATATTATATTCCCAGATAAATCTTTAACAGCACATATAGTTGTTTTTTCTTTATTGATTTTTAACTGGTTAGCAAGAAATTGTCCGGATTTGTTACCGTGTTCATAATTTTGCAGGCGAAGTCTTTGTACTAAGAATTTAGTCCTTTTATTAATAATTTCATTTAATTCTAGTTTTGTTTTGCGTAAATTGTTTAATATTTCTTGATCTTGGTGTGATACATAGGCTTTTTCTAAGGATTTGATGTTTTTTTCCAGTTCTTGAATATTTTTGTTTTCTTCTTTCTTCTTATGTGATGAGAAAGAGATTATTTTACCTCTCATCACGGCTTTCCCTGCTTCCCAGAGGACAGATGCTGATGTTCCAGGAATGTCATTAAAGTCTAAATATGACGTCCATTCTTTTTTAAAGTATTTGATAAACTCTTCATCTTTGAGCAGCGATGTATTAAATCTCCAGTTTTTACTTGGTGTGGTATTATTCTTCTGCATTATTGTTAAAGATACAGGAGCATGATCGCTGACAGCTATAGGATGAATCTCAGTGTCTGAAATGTCACTCAGCAGTGAGCTGCTGACAAAAAAATAATCCAGACGAGAGTAGGAGTGATGAACATGTGAGAAAAAAGTATATTCCTTACTGTTGGGGTGGAGGGAGCGCCATGCATCGCAAAGACCAAAGTCGCTCATATACTGTTTGATTATATTTGTGGACTGCCAATTACGCTGAGTTCCTGCTGTATTGAGCCTATCCATTTCTGCATTTAGTCCCAGGTTGAGGTCTCCTCCAAGAACGACTGTGCAATCTAGGTGTTCGGAGAGTGCACTAAAAAAACCGTGGAAGAATGAGGGGTCATCAACATTCGGACCATATACACTTACAATACCTAGCTTTTGGTTAAGTATAGATAGTTTGACTATTAGGAATCTGCCCTCTGGATCTATAACTGTATCGAGTACTGTGAAATTAATATTTTTATGTATTAGAATTGCTACTCCTCTTTGTCTAGAATTATAACAGGCTGAGAACACATTAGGAAACTCAGGTGTTTTAAGTTTATTCAAACCTGTGACAGGCATGTGGGTTTCTTGTAATAAAACAACGTCTGCCTGTAGTTTTTTAAGTTGGTTAAGTATTTTTAACCTTTTTTCCCTAGAGCCAGCTCCATGCACATTCCATGAGACAAACCTTAGCGTGCCCATAGTTGTGTGTTTGTGGCTAATGACATATGCTGTGTGTCTCGCTTAGACGGGTGAGGAAAATGGAAACACATCATATTTTTTTTATTTTTTTTTTGTAAATAAAGAGAAGAAAATGCGCAGCGTGAAGCTCCATAGGTCTGACTATGTGTGTGCATAATAACTAAAATGAGCAAATGTGTGCGTGTGTGTCCTATATCTGTGTGCACTGTGTGGCTGTTGTAAATGTGTTGCCTTTAAACGCATGTGTGTGCGTGATCGTGCAGAGTGAGCATGTAGAAATAGACAGTGTCCTTTGTGGATGGATAGGGAAACAGGTGATCGACATAGTGAAAGAAAAGAGAAGCAAGGAAACCAAAGAGCAAGGTGAGCAACAAGAGAGAGAGGGGGAAAAAGAAATAAAAACGGAAACATTCCAATTAAAGCATTGGCGGAGAGTGACGGTGACGTTATACTAAATTAGCAAACTGATATTACATAGTTAAGCAAAAGTTAATACAAGAGAGTGTGAGTGAAGAGAATAGCGTAGCGGATTCTTATCTGGTGTGCGGTCAATACAGCCATGGAGTGATGCCGGGGTCGCAGTAGAGCTGTCCGTCCACGTAGAGCCGGTCCACGGCGATGACAGCCCGGGAGCCTTTCTGAATAAAACTACGTCGGACTGGGAACAGGACCCTGCGTCGTTCCAGGATCTCTCTGGGGAACTGGTCGCTCACGCTGAAGTCCGTTCCTTTCAGCTCTCTGCCGCGACTCTTCACCTGCTCCTTCTGCTTAAAGTGGCCGAATTTGGCCACAATAGGACGCGGTCTCCCGCTTCCGGTCTTCGGAGCCCCGATGCGATGCACTCTTTCAAACCCTATGTTTTTTCACCGTGTCCTCCGGCAGCTTCAGGTGGATTTTAATAAAGCTTCTCACGGTCGTTTCCGGGTCCTCTCCGGCAGACTCTGGAATACCAGAAAACACAAGATTATCTCTCATGCTACGGGCTTGTAAATCCATAACGGTCTCTTTTATTTTTTTATTTTCTATGTTTAATTGGGTCACATTTTCGGTTAGAGATTTGACCGAGTCCCGTAGCGTGGCGTTTTCTGCAGCAAGTGTTTCCACCTGCTTCTGGCTAAACTCCAGGGATTCTTTTAGAGATTGAAATTCCCGGTGTAAGATCTCCACCAGGGACAGCCTCGCATCAAAACTGGACAATCGCTTATCGATTGACTCCAGGATGTCGACGATATCTTTGCCGGCAGGCGATGTTGTGCCGGGGGAGTCTGCCGGGCGATATCTTTTAGATGATGGCGTCTCAGTTTTGGCCGGGGAAGACATGCTCTGGGCCTTCTTCATTACTAAATCTTCGAAGCACAGGTCGATGTATTCTTGGAGAGTGTCTAAACTCTCCTCGTTGTCCTCCAGGGTGTTAGAGATGATAGGGCAAATGTTGTTAGTTATATGACAGTTGGTTAGTTTATTTGGCAATACTGAAGATTAAAGAAACTTTGTTAAATTCTAGGCTACCATTCGTTTGTTTTGTTTTTTTTCCGCCAAATCTCCAGCGTCTGATGTCACCTACAACATGGGTCCTTACCTTACCGCCGTCACTTCCGTCACTTACCTCCCTTCCCTAAGGCGCTTTATATTGTAAGGTAAACGGTAGAATAATACATACAGAGAAAAGTTTTCTCAGTAAGGGCTGACTCAAGTGATCCAGAACTCTCCCATGTTGAACTAAAGACATTTGAAGTCATTATTGATTGCGGCGCTATCTCAAATCTCCAACATGATGTCACTTAAGACAATGTTATGAAAGTTTCACAGGATTTTTCTTTTTAAACCAACAAGAACATTAAAAAAATGTACATTTAATTATTTAACATAACATAAATGACCTCATTAGATAAAGATCTGTAGGAAAAGGAATGTCAAAATGCAAATCAGATTTCTTGAATTTCCCAGTTGTTTTCTCTTATTTTACTTTTGGTTCTTTTATTTTCATTCAGAGACTCTGCAGAGGTGTCAGTCTAAACTCAAGTCTCATCTGAAGAAGAAGTACCAGTGTGTGTTTGAGGGGATCGCTGTAACATTAAGCGAAACCCTTCTGAATCAGATCTGCACAGAGCTCTACACCATAGAGCGAAGGGCTGCAGAGATTAATGATGAACATGAGGTCAAACAGATTGAAACAGCATCAAGGAAACCAGTCAGACCAGAAACCACAATCAGACACGAAGACATCTTTAAAGCCTCACCTGGAAGAAATCAGCCAATCAGAACAGTGCTGACAAAGGGAGTGGCTGGCATTGGGAAAACAGTCTTAACACAGAAATACACCCTCGACTGGGCTGAAGACAAAGCCAACCAGGACATCCAGTTCATATTTCCATTCACTTTCAGAGAGCTGAATGTGCTGAAAGATAAAATGTTCAGCTTGGTGGAACTTGTTCATCACTTCTTTGCTGAAACCAAAGAAGCAGGAATCTGCAGCTTTGAAGACTTCCAGGTTGTGTTCATCTTTGATGGTCTGGATGAGTGTCGACTTCCTCTGGACTTTCACAGAACTACAATCCTAAATGACCTTAGAAAGTCCACTTCAATTGATGTGCTGCTGATAAACCTCATCAGGGGGAAACTGCTTCCCTCTGCTCGTCTCTGGATAACCACACGACCTGCAGCAGCCAATCAGATCCCTAATGACAATGTTGGCATGGTGACAGAAATCAGAGGGTTCACCGACCCACAGAAGGAAGAGTACTTCAGGAACAGATTCAGAGATGAGGAGCAGGCCAGCAGGATCATCTCCCATGTCAAGACATCACGATGCTTCCAAGTCATGTGCCACATCCCAGTCTTCTGCTGGATTACTGCTATAGTTCTGGAGGATGTTCTGAATACCAGAGAGGGAGGACAGCTGCCCAAGACCCTGACTGAGATGTACATCCACTTCCTGATAGTTCATGCCAAAGTGGAGAAGGTCAAGTATGATGGAGGAGCTGAGACAGATCCACACTGGAGTCCAGAGAGCAGGAAGATGATTGAGTCTCTGGGAAAACTGGCTTTTGATCAGCTGCAGAAAGGAAACCTAATCTTCTATGAATCGGACCTGACAGAGTGTGGCTTCGATATCAGAGAAGCCTCAGTGTACTCAGGAGTGTTCTCACAGATCTTTAAAGAGGAGAGAGTACTGTACCAGGACAAGGTGTTCTGCTTCATCCATCTGAGTGTTCAGGAGTTTCTGGCTGCTCTTCATGTCCATCTGATCTTCATCAACTCTGGAGTCAATCTGCTGGAAGAACGAAAAACAACCTCCTGGTGGTCTAAATTATTTAACAAAACAAACATACACTCTCTCCACCAGAGTGCTGTGAACAAGGCCTTACAGAGTCCAAATGGACACCTGGACTTGTTCCTCCGCTTCCTCCTGGGTCTTTCACTGCAGTCCAGTCAGACCCTCTTACGAGACCTGCTGCCACAAACTGAAAGTAGCTCACAGACCAATAAGAAACTAGTCAAGTACATCAAAAAGAAGATCGGTGAGAATCTGTATGCAGAGAAAAGCATCATTCTGTTCCACTGTCTGAATGAACTGAATGATCTTTCTCTAGTGGAGGAGATCCAACAGTCCCTAAGTTTAGGAAGTATCTCCAGTGATAAACTGTCTCCTGCTCAGTGGTCAGCTCTGGTCTTCATCTTGCTGTCATCAGAACAAGATCTGGATGTGTTTGACCTGAAGAAATTTTCTGCTTCAGAGAAGGCTCTTCTGAGGCTGCTGCCAGTGGTCAAAGCCTCCAACAAAGCTTTGTAAGTAAATATGTGCTCATCAGTTTATTTGGAAATAATGCATAGAGTCACTCATAGTTTTGTTCAGAGGTCATTAACCCCTCATGACTTTATGTTCTATTATTGGAAGAATTTACATTCCTAAGTAATGGAACATTCTACTCCAACTTTTACATATATTATAGCTCAAGATTCCAATGCCAAGAAAATCTAAGCAATCACCAGAAGAATCCAGACTTGAAGCCATAACCGTAGGTGTAAATACACTGTACAATCCTGGCCTGACGAGTTAGCTGTTCTGTGTTGTGCTATCCACTTCGACAGAGGTTGTTTGGTTTCTCTGATGTATAAATCATGGCAATCCTGGGGTGGACCAATTTTTGGCACGGTGTGTTTTGGGGTATAAAAGCCACAGAGATGCACGTTTAGCAAAAAAGCATCTCAACTGTTCTGGTACTCCTGACACATATGGGATCACTATGGGTGTGCGCTTAGGCAGCAGTTGTCATTCCCTCCTGGATCGGCTGGAGCTGTCTATTAAGTACCTTCTCAGCTTTGACAAATGTCCAGCTGGGATAACCACATTTACTCAGGGCCTTCTTGATGTGACGTTCTTCTGCTTTCCTGGCCATTGTATCTATGGGGATGATGTTCACTCTGTGTTGTAGCATCCTGGTGACACCCAGTTTGTGCTCCACTGGATGATGTGAGTCCAACCTTAATTACTGATTCATAATTTGATATATTGGTCCACCAAATTAATGTGATCAGTGAATTGTGATACGTCCTTGGATTTGATTTTCACCCAGGTGTTATCCACATACCTGAACCAATGACTTTGTGGTGTTCCAAGCTTGCATGACAAAGCCCTCTTTTCCACTTTTTCCATGTGCAAGTTGGCCTCAATGGGTGAAACTGGGGAACCCATGGCACACCCATGTTTCTGCCTGTGTTACTGACCCTTGTGTGTGAAATAGGTGGAATTAAGACAGTTCCAAAAGCAAACACACTTGGTCCATGCTGAGAGTGGTCCTGTTGCTGAGGTTGGCGTCCTCCTGAAATCTCTTATGAACTACCTCTAACACTTCAGTGACTTGAATGCAAGTGAAGAGAGATGTAACATCGTACGAAACCAGTGTTTCATCTGCCTCCATAATGACATCTCTCACCTTCTGCAGGGGAA
Source organism: Oreochromis niloticus (assembly GCF_001858045.2). Lineage (NCBI taxonomy): Eukaryota > Metazoa > Chordata > Actinopteri > Cichliformes > Cichlidae > Oreochromis > Oreochromis niloticus. Next base: position 28,199 of record NW_020328910.1, on the reverse strand, counting down.
ACTTGCGGTCACATGAGAGTGAAGTCACTTGGAAGAAGTCTCCCACTGAAAACACCATGTCCAGATGAACCAAATAATTTTTTGGCACTTTATCCTTTCTTCTTATTTAACTCTCATCTTTTGATTCATCCACATAACATTTAGCTGTAGGCAGTGCTTTTGGAGTGTAGTATCCTTGCAGCCCTGTCATGAACACCACTGTTGTTCATCATACTTGCAGTAAAACAGCAACTGTTGGCTTTAAAAATTAAAAAATACAACTCAAAATATTTCATACATGAAAGGGGCAGAAAATTCAATGTGTATGCAGATCAATATTGCCAATATCAACATGAATTTTACCTCATTTCAGATCAGAAAGGAAATCAGTGGTATCACACATCACTAGCAGCAACTTCAGTACCACTTCATTTTCATAAACTCGGGGAATGTGTACCAAGATTTAGTATCAGATAAATAATTATTTTTAAGTGTTAGGCTTGAGAATAAAAATCTACAGTTGGAAATTAAAAGAACGTGTCATCTTAAAAATCACTGAATTGTTTTTTTATGCCGGCCCCTTCATTCCATGATTAGTTGTTTTGCATCATAAATGCTACAATTACATCTCCCCTTTATTTCAGACTGAATGGCTGTAACCTGTCAGACAGAAGCTGTGAAGCTCTGTCCTCAGTTCTCAGCTCCCAGTCCTCTATTCTGAGAGAGCTGGACCTGAGTAACAACATCCTGCAGGATTCAGGAGTGATGCTTCTGTTTGGTGGAATGAAGAGTCCATACTGCAAACTGGAAATACTGAGGTCAGATAATGTGATGTTGTGTTTTCATCAGTTGCTGGACTCTGGAGTTGCTGGACAGACCGCCGTGTCCAAATCACATGACCAATTTAAGATGACACAACACAGCAATAAGATGCAGCGACCTAGAGTCTCCATTTCAACTTGGGTCAAAAGTGCAGACTTCAAACTATATAACAGTTTTTTCAATTGTGTTTATAGGCCATGTAAAACCAGAGTTATGCTAAAATACATGCAGTGTTTTTTCTAAATAAGACAGTGGTATTTACGGTGTGAAGAAATGGTAAAAAAGTTGTTTTCTAAGAACAGCGCTAGCAAGCACTCTCCGTTTGTGAGCAAAAAAAAAAGAAAGAACACCCCTTCCCTTTTGGTGTTAAAGTGTACCATGTTGACCAATCAAAGAATTATATGGCAACACGTGGCATCTAGTGGTTTAGGAAGTTTTAGGAGTTATGCCAGTGAGTGAACAAGCTGGCAAAAGAAAGGGAGAGAGTGATTTGTGACATTTGGCTTGTTTGGAGTCTATAGTTAGTGTGTAGTTAGTGTGTAGTGTAGTCGTTGTTTTCTTTTGTGTGTGAGTTATAATAGTGAATGTCACAGTTACTCCAAAAAAGCCACCAAAGGCAGATTGCAGTGTAAACACTGTCTCCAGGTGGAAAACAGGAAAAGTGATGCACCTCCTGTTGACCTGCAGGATCGAGGCTGTGTTGTTCTCAACAAAAGTTTGTATGACTTCTTATTTGATGAAAACACCGGATTGTTCTGTAAATTGTTTTAAATGGTTATATAAAAAACGCCTGAGGCCTTGGATGCATTTTTAGTTAAATGGTTGCATATGACTTTGGTGATTGCAAAACTTGTGCATATTTTTTTTAATTTACAATTTTTATTTGCATTTCAAGTTATGTAAGTGATTTGTTAAAGATGTTTGTGGTTTTTACAGTAAAAAATATAACTTTTTTCTACTTAGATTTTATGTTTTTTGTCTGAATTTAGATCAATTGTACCAATATAGTATGTCAAAATGAAAAATTGTAAATGTAGATTCAGACATATGAGGTTGTGCTGAAAAGAATGATACAAAACAAGGCAACATAAACAGTTTTTAAGGGTGAAATATAGATGCAAAATCAAAAGTAGTAAAAAAAAAAAAAAGCCTATTATACTCTGGAATCCAGAGTGTTCATGTCATTTAATTAATTTCACTTAAAACAATAAAATACAAAATTGGGCCAATGTGTCTGTATGTCTTTTAAGTATTTCAATCCAAGTCACAACCGACACATTGCTGAATTTTTTAACGTAAGGTTATAAGGATTCTAGTGTATCCTGAAACAGTATTGAAATATTGCTAAATATAGTTGCTCCTCATGCCACCATGAATATACTTTAACAAAAAGGTTACTTGTCTTCATTTTTTAGACTGAGTGGCTGTGACCTGTCGGACAGAAGCTGTGAAACACTGTCCTCAGTCGTGAGTTTCAAGTCCTCCAGTCTGAGAGAACTGGACCTGAGTTACAACGACCTGAGGGATTTTGGACTAAAGCACCTCTTTGCTGGGATGAAAAGCCCATACTGCAAACTGGAAAGTTTAAGGTCAGATTAAGCAAAGTTGCGTTTTCATCAATTAAAATCATTTAAGCAATTTCACTTAAAAATTAAAAATTGGGCCCCTGCATGTGTCTTTTTTTAAGCATTTCAGTCCAAGTGAAAGTATACTGCCATATTTCTGTGTTTTTTAACATAAGGTTTTAAAGATTTCAGCATGTAGTACCTCCTCATTACACCATGAGTATACTTTAACAGAAATTTTACTTGTTGTACTCTTTCAGACTGAGTAGCTGTAACCTGTCAGACAGAAGCTGCAAAACTATGTCCTCAGTCCTGAGCTTCGAGTCATCTAGTCTAAGAGAGCTAGACCTGGGTTACAACAATCTGCAGGATTCCGGAGTGAACCTTCTGTTTGCTGGGATGAAGAGTCCATACTGCAAACTGGAAACGCTAAGGTTGGATCAAGCGAATTCCTGTTTTCATCAATTACTGTCATTTCATCAATTTCACTTAAAAAAATACACACTTATCTGCCCATTTTTCAAAGTATTTCAGTCCAAGTCACAATAAACTACAACATTTCTGTGTTTTTAACATAAGGTATAACGGATTTTGGCATATAATAGCTCCTCTTTGCACCATGAGTATACTTTAACAGAAGTTTTACTTATTGTACTTTTTCAGACTGAGCTGCTGTAACGTGTCATACAGAAGCTCTGAAGCTCTGTCCTCAGTTCTCAGCTCCCAGTACTCTAGTTTAAAAGAGCTTGACCTGAGTAACAACAACAAGCTGCAGGATTCAGGAGTGAAACTCCTTTTTGCTAGAATGAAGAGTCCATACCTCAAACTGGAAATGCTAAGGTTAGATCACGCAATGTTGGATTTCCATTACTTGACCTCATTAAATCAGTTTTACTTACAAAAACTAAAAGATTGGACCCCTCTGTGTATGTTTTTTTTAGTAAGTATTTCCGTCCAAGTGACAGTAAACTGCCACATTTCTGTGTTTTTAACATAAGGTATTAATAATTTTAGCATGTAATAGCTCCTCTTTGCATGGCGAGTATACTTTAACAGAAGTTCTACTCATTTTACTTTTTCAGACTGAGTGGCTGTAACCTGTCAGACAGAGGCTGTGAAGTTCTGTCTTCAGTTCTCAGCTCCCGGTCCTCTAGTGTGAGAGAGCTGGACCTGAGTAACAACAGCCTGTGGGACTCAGGAATTAAGCTTCTATTTGCTGGGATGAAGAGTCCATACTTCAAACTGGAAATACTAAGGTCGGATCACGCGATTGTGTTTTCATCAATTGACATAATTAAATCAATTTCACTTAAAACATAAAAATAAAAAATTAGGCCCCTAGATGTGGGTATTTTTTTTAAGTATTTCAATCCAAGTGACAGTAAACTGCCACATATGTGTTTTTTTAACATAAAGTATGAAGGATTTTCCCATGTAGTAGCTCCTCATCGCATCATCAGTATACTTCAACATAAATATTACTTATTGTACTTGTTCAGACTGAGTGGCTGCAATCTGTCATTCAGAAGCTGTAAAGCTCTGTCCGCAGTCCTGAACTTCGATTCCTCTAGTATAAGAGACCTGGATCTGAGTTACAACAACCTGCAGGATGCAGGAGTGAAATATCTGTTTGCTGGGATGAAGAGTCCATACTGCAAACTGGAAACGCTAAGGTTGGATCAAGCGAATTCCTGTTTTCATCAATTATCATCATTTAATCAATTTCACTTCAAAAAATATCTTTGGGCCGATGTGTGCGTATTTTGTAGCAGCTCCCCATGGCACCGTGAATATACTTTAACACAAGTGTTTCTTTTCTTCATTTTTTAGACTGAGTGGCTGTAACCTGTCAAAGAGAAGCTGTGAAGCTAGTTTGAGAGAGCTGGGCCTGGGTAACAACAACCTGTGGGATTCAAGAGCGAATCCTCTGTTTGTTGCAGTGGAGAGTCCACAGTGTACACTAGCAATTGTCAGGTCAGAATTCAGTCTTTGCTTCTGATGACTATTAGTGGACTAGGCATGAGGATCAGTGTTTGCTGAGGAAATACACTGGTCCAAACAAATATATGCTCCACTCTTTCTCTGACAGAGGCAGAAATTTCTCTGTGTGCATGTGGAGAAATCTGGTGTTAAATCAGAACATGAACAGGTTTCAGGTGGCATTAAAACACATGGAAACAATTCTGCACTCACTCAGAGGCCACATGCCATGTACAGTAACCACACTGACACCAAGAGGAGAAAAACAGCTGGCAGCAAAAGCAGGGAGGTGTCCTTTCAGGCTAAACCAAAGAGGAATATAAAGATAATGAAGGTCACAGCATGAATCCGTCATAGTTCATTTAATACAGTGGTGTACTGGCAGATCTAGGATCAGTCCAAATCATTAGCAGTTTGATCCATGTATGGATTGAAGTTTATGTGTGAAAATGTTGGACTGTTCCTTCATCAGTGTCTAACAGTATATGTATGAAAGCCATGTAATGGCCATTTGTGCATGCTGAAAGAGACTGTGCTGGTCTGACCCCCTTCCTCCTTTCAGGGTGGAGTCTGCTGGAGTCCGATGGTTGAGACCAGATTTGAGGAAGTGTAAGTGTGTTTTTAATGTGATTCATGAAAACAAAGCAGCACACATTCAACCATCTTCAAACTGTCACGTCACTCATTCACATCTCTGATGTCAGGAGTCATCATCAAAGTGTCAATCAATGAACAGATGATGGATCAGTAACTGAAGCTTGATTGTGTTCTCTCCAACAGATTCCTGTCAACTCACAATCGACCGAAACACAGTAAACACAAACCTGAAATTGTCTGACAACAACAGGAAGGTGACACATGTGGAGGAGGTTCAGTCATATCCTGATCATCCAGAAAGATTTGATTTTTATCCTCAGCTGCTGTGTAGAAATGGTCTGACTGGTCGCTGTTACTGGGAGGTCGAGTGGAGAGGAAATGTTCGTATATCATTGAGTTACAGAAGAATCACAAGGAAAGGAGGCAGTACTGACTGTGAGTTTGGATGGAATGATCAGTCCTGGAGTCTGTGTTGCTCTGATCACGGGGCCATGTCTGTCCTTCACAATGGCAAAAAAACATCAATTTCCTCCTCTTCCTCTTCCATGTCTAACAGAGTAGCAGTGTATGTGGACCTTCCTGCTGGCACTCTGTCCTTCTACAGAGTCTCCTCTGACACTCTGATCCACCTTCACACCTTCAACACCACATTCACTGAAACTCTTTATCCTGGATTTTGGTTCATGTATCTTGGTTCCTCAGTGTATCTGTGCTGAGTTGAGTTAAAAAGTGTATGCCTGTTAGAGAAACACTCTGACTGTTGAACAGATAGTTCAGTCTGTACATGTCTGTCTCTTTCACTCATTTTCAGATTAATGGAAACTGTTCTAAATGATTCCTTGTAAACTTCTTCCTCTTCAGTCCTTTAAAGATGGAAGTTCCCATTATTCCAGGATCCACGTTGTTTTTCTATCTTTTTCCACTCAAAGCTTCACAGTGAATATCAGTGTTTTGTTTCTCTGAAGCTCAGTTCACAACCAGCTCCTCTGCATTTTCAACAAGTCTGAGCTCCTTAAAATGAATCCAAATCTTTGATTTCTCTTTCTTAATGTGAGTTTTCCATCATGGCTGAATAAGTGGACATCCAATAGTACTCAGTGTAACAAATATTAAAGACATTCTGCAACTCTCATGTTTCTGTCATTCTATAAAAACAGCTGCTTTAAAAAGCTCATTCAGTCAAAGAAACATGAACTTACATGTTGATCAGATCAATTCATTCAGCTCTGATGTCATTAACGTTTCCTTGAACTCTTCATTGATGGTGATTTATGACCCTCTGCTGGTAAGAAGATGAACTGCATGTTGTCAATTTAATGAACACATATGACATGAAGTGTTTTTTTCAAATCTACTTTTTCTAATTGTTCAGGGTCCTGCTTCAGGAAACAGCTTCAGGAAACTCTTGAGTTTGAAAATAAGACCTCAGTCTGAGATTTTTCAAAGAGGTTTATTTTGGAGGGAGCTGGCATTTAATAATCAAATGAGAGTTTGGACAAAGTACCTGAACAGTGATGGGAATACATTTACAGAGTTGTAAATCAGACTAAACACACGGCTAGAGAGCTGCTGAGCTCTGGGTCTTTATATTTACAGGGACAGCAGGAGATAGAGAGCGGACTTTGTAAATTGTTAGTTTTTATTTATGTATCTTAGATATAAATTCATAAGATAAGATAATATAAACTTTTATTAGTCCCACACATGGGAAATGTTTTGGTCACGGCAGAAAGTGCAAGAGTTAAGTTAAGTTAAGTTAAGAGCAGTTAAAATTAAGAAAAACAACAGAATAGGATAAAGATAAACTAGAAAGCGAAAATTTCTGAAGAAATTTTAAGTGTGCCTATGCCGCTGCTAATCAGTGTAGTTTGCCATTCATACGGCTGCTTAGGGCAAAACTCAGAAGAGCAGCCATTCTCCACCATGAACTATGGTAAAATCAAACACCGCTCACGCTTCACAGATGACAGCTTACAGTTTTGTGTAAAGATGAAGTTACTTCGTACAGCGCCAATTTGCAGATGCTGTGCACACAGGTTCATGAGCAGACGTCCCATTGTACCACGCTTTGAAGCATTACGTTATGGACCACTTTTCACACATGGTTGGTTTACCCACACAGCCGGCTGTAGCTTTTCAACTTACAGCCCGACACACACCCTAAAAACAGCCGAGAGAGCACAGACTACGCCCGAGAGTCGTGATTGCAGATGCCGCTCAGGTGGGTCCACTTCCCCTGCAGCGGCACTGCAGACCACGCCCCGCCACACACCTCAAACACGTAAAATAAATATTTATGCACTTTTGCATTCACTTTTTGTTTTTTGTTATTTTTACACAGTGTTCTGAATGATGAACAATGGTCTACAGCCAATCTTGTGTATTATTATACAAACTTTCGTTGTAAGATTCAGATAACTATTTAATAAAAGCTAAATATTTTATATGAGAGTAAGAAAGAAAAGTATATCTTTGTGTCCACCTTTCTCTGTTAATGCCCTACCTGGCCCCCCGGCAAAAGCTTTGCTAGATCCGCCCCTGCACAGTTACCGGCTGTCAGCTACACAAAAAAGGAGCTTGGTCTTTATTTGTCTCTCAGAAACAGTTCATAACTTCCCTTCAACTCATTCATGTCACCTAAAGGGTAAACCTGTTTCTCCATCACCAGTTCAGCTCTGATGATTCAGTAAGGACATCTGTTTTGGACCAGCCGTTTTTACAGCTGTGGCTCCAGCAAACATCAGCTGATACTAGAAATTAAAAGCAAATGAATTCTAACAACAGCTGATCAAGCTTAAACGTGCAGCTGTTGTTTAGCACGATAAACAAACAAGAGCAAAAAGCCGATCATTGATCAGTTTCATGATTGAAGTTGCAACAGGCAGAGAATGACAGGGGAGGCTTCGTAACGACAGAAAAAATCGTAATATTTTCTCTGAATGTGGGACGATTCCGTTTGTACGGCAACTCTATGAACTAACCCTTATGAATAAAATAAAGTCCAACGTCAGTAACTTAGCGCGCACACAGCTGTATATAAACTCCCGTCGTGCTAGCTAGCACGCAGTACGATTGTCAAAAGTCAGCACATGAAAATAAACTACACCTAAACTCGGTTTATATCTGACCCAAATAGAGTGCAGTTCATAACTTCTTACCTGAAATTCAGTTCACCTCACGCTCCTGCCTTCGGTTTCCCTGATCCACGATTGACCTACGCGTTAGCAAGCACCGGTCGATCGGCGGTCACCTCGCCGCCTCGTATGTCTAGTTCACGGCATGTCCTTTCTGTCATACACCGGTGGATAGCTGCCCTCTGTTGTAGCTCCGCGTTATAGCACCACCAAACAACTCAGTTATTTTTTCCACATCCAGCTGTAACTCCGATTCTGTGCGAGCATTTGCGAGAGACCGGGGAGGTGAAACGAGAGAGAGAGTCCCCTCGCTGTCCATTTGCAGCCAAGTGCGGCAGCTAGCTAGGTAGCCGGCTAGCTGTCAGGCAGGACCGAGGTCGTCAGAGCACTGTCGCTAATAATGGGATGTCTTGATAAAACAAGCAGATATTTGAAGTTTACACACCTACATTCTCGCCTGAAAATATCTTAAAAGTTTATTTTGTGACCTAGAAACACTAATAAAAGACATATAAAAGGAAGTGGTGGCCGCCATTGTTTAACTCGGCAGAGGTGTGCTATGAATTGTGGGATTCCAGATCCGGCCGCACAAAATGAGGTAACATATATGAAGCTTGTCTCAAAACTGCGGGGCGAGATTCGCTGCAAAATTTCAGGCGGAAACTGGAGAATAATAATAATAATAATAATAATAATAAATCCGAGGAATAGTAATATGTGTGCCTCTTGGCATAGGCACACATAATAATAATAAATCCGAGGAATAGTAATATGTGTGCCTCTTGGCATAGGCACACATAATAAAGAATAAAGAGAAACAGGAACTCAATAGTGTGGAAGCCCTTTAGGGCATCCACACAATAAAGAGAAACAGGAACTCAATAGTGTGGATGCCTCCAGCATCCACACAATAATAAAGAATAAAGAGAAACAGGAAAACAATAGTGTGGATGCCTTAAAGCATCCACACAATTTGCATTTCCTGCGAAAATGCTGTGTGGATGCCTTAACGCTGAAGCTGTCTGCTGAAAAGCTGAAAAAGCTGAAAAGTTGCAGAAATTGTAAAAACTTTGCAGAAGCAAAGGAACTTTGCTAAAATGTAGTAACTTAGCAGAACTGCAATATCTTAGAGGAAACATAATACTTGGCAGAAATACAATAGCATAGCAGAACTTAGCAGAAATATTGTAACTTACCAGAAACACGATAACTTCTCAAAAATACAAGAATTTAGGAGAAATAGTATAAGATAACAGAAAGAATATATTTAGCCAAACATTCTTAAACATTACAGAAATACTATGATTTAGAGAAACAGTACAACATAGCAAAAATGCTGTAATTTGACAGAAATACTACATTTGGCAGAAATACTATGTTTCAGCACAAATACACTGGTTTAGCACAAATATTTTAACATAGCACAAATACAATTATATAGCAGAAATGCTATATTTAGAAAGAAAAATATAATATAGTAGAAATACTATGATTTAGCAGAAATACTGTAATCAGCACATATACTGTAACATGACATAAATTCCTCCACTTAGTAGTAATACTATAACATAACACAAATATTATGATTTGGCACAAAAACCATAATTTGGCAAAATACTATGATTTAGCAGAAATACTATGATTGAGCAGAAGTACTAAGATGTAGTAAAAGTACTTTGATTTAAGAGAAATACAATTATGGAGGAGTAATACTTTAAAATGGGAGAAATATTGATACACACACACATACACAGAGCCTAAAGGGAACAGTATTTGTGCCATGGAGTGTTAACAAGAAACTGAGGTCCATATTAGAAAAGCTGGTAAAAAGTTTTCAGAATTGTAATAAATGATGAATATGAATTAGTGGTCTGTGATAGTGTATTAATTTGTAGGGCAAAAAAGATGTTGACCAAGGTGGACTTGAACCCACGACCTTTGGGTTGCAGACCCATGTGATTACCAGCTGCGCCACTGGGAAAGACAGTGAGCTTTTGGGAAACAGGGTGATGAGCAGTCAGAATTAGATCGCGGTGAGAGGCGAAGAATGCCATTTTTTGGAGTTACAAAACATCATGTAACTCAAAAGCTAGGTGGACTAGAAGCATAATTCTTGTACTGAGTGAATCAGCGGACTTTGGTGTACTTTGACTGCGATTTTCATTGCTCTTTATACATCCGACGCAGAGATATGACGACAGAAGAAAGGGCAGACCTCAGATATGATTGGCTGGCTGGGAAGCCGTGCAGGCCCTGATATGTAAATTTGAATGTCTCAGTCCTCAGAGGATTGGCTGCCTGGGGACCTGGCAGACCTGGGAGTCCACATCTCCGAGGATCTCACCTGGACGACCAACTGCTCCAAGCTGGTCAAGAAGGCTCACCAGCGCCTCTTCTTCTTGAGGACTCTGAGGAAGAACCACCTGTCCTCAGACATCCTGGTGAACTTCTATCGCTGCACCATCGAGAGCATCCTGACCAACTGTATAACAGTCTGGTATGGGAACTGCTCTGCCTCGGACCGGAAGGCGTTGCAGAGGGTCGTGAAAACTGCCCAGCGCATCGCCGGAGCACCACTTCCTGCCATAAAAGACATCTACAGGAAGCGGTGTCTGAAAAGGG
>NW_020328910.1:0-15000 GCF_001858045.2 Oreochromis niloticus | reverse complement strand
ATCAAGCGGTGATTTTGAACAAACTCTCCATTGACTTTCTATGGAGAGTTTTCCGACTTTGTGTTGGTCTGAGGAGATTTGCCAAAATTCTATAAATCTCACAACAATGCTGGTGACATTTTCTGAAAGCCAGTAAAAATACGTACGTTTTCATGTATAAATTGTGGAAGTTGAGTGAAAATTGAGCAAGTAGCAAGAAGTTGTTCGGACATGAAGAGAAGACTGCAAAACCTACAGTGGCACACTGGAAACCAAGTGCATAGCAACCATAACAACGCATGTATTTTGTGAAAAATCACAAAAATGAAACTCAAAACTTTAAGAGGGATAAGATGAAAATGGTAACAGATATGAAAAAGCTGAATCATTAATGAATAGCCCAATAATTTGTGAACATTTTAAAGTTTGAATGGTTGTTCTAGGCGAAAGTATGAGAATGTAGTTAAGTTTCAAAAACAAGCAAGTTTTAGCAGAATTGTGGAAGTTTCCCATTCATTTCAATGGGACAAATTAAAGGAAAAAAGCTTAATATTTTAAAAAGTATAATAGCATAAAATACCAAAAGTCATAGCCATATTAGCAGAAATAGCAGAATAGTTTAAAATTTGAACGGTGAAAATCGGCTGAAAATTGTTAAAGTAGTTAAGTGCCAAAAAACGTACAAAAAGTGGCAACTAGAATAACTAGAAAAATTTGCATTTCCTGCGAAAATGCTGTGTGGATGCCTTAACGCTGAAGTTGCCTGCTGAAAAAGCTGAAAAAGTTGAAAACTTGCAAAAAGTTATATGGCGGTGAAGAAACTGAAAATTCTGCTGAAAACAGGTGAAGAAGCAGAAAATGTTTGCTGAAAAGTGGTGAAAAGCCAAAAACTTCTACTGAAAGGGGTAAAGACAAAGAAATTTTTGCTAAAAAAAAAAATTGCCCTAAGCTTGATTCGAACCTGGCGCTCCAGGTCCTAAGGCAGCAACTCATCTCACTGAGCCAAAGTCATTCTGACAAAAAAGAGGTGGAGAGACTGACAATTCTGCTTAAATGAGCAGAAGCTGCTGATAATTGTGCTGATAAGAGGTGAAAAGGCTGAAAATTTTGCAGAAGAGGTGAATAAGCAGAATTTCAGCTGAAAAGAGGTAAAGAAGCAAAAAGTTGCGCTGAAAAAAGATGAATCAGCAGAATTTCTGCTCAAAAGAGTTTTTTTTCTGAAAAAAGCTGAGATTTGTGCTGATAATAGGGGAAAAGGCTGAAAATTTTGCAGAAGAGGTGAATAAGCAGAATTTGGGCTTAAAAGGGGTGAAAATTCTGCTGAAAAGAGTTCAATCAGCAGAATTTCTGCTGAAAAGAGTTCTGCAGAACTCTTTTCAGAATTCTGCTGAAAAGAGGTTTTTGCTGAAAACAGCTGAAAAGCTGGGATTTGTGCTGAAAAGTGGTGAAAAAACTGAAAATTGTGCTGAAAAGGGGTGAAAAAGCTTAAATTTGTGTTGAAAAGGGTTAAAAAAGTTTAACTGTTAACTGAAAGAAATGTTGCCATAAGCGGGATTTGAACCCGGGCCTCCCAGTCTGAGAACGGCTGCTCATCTCACTGAGCTAAAACACAGGTCTTCCCGGCAAAGAAAATCAGTGAGGCCACTGATAATATGGCAGAAATGGGCAAAAAATATTGCAAAAAAAATTCAATATCTCAAAAAGTATAGCAGTTATGAGCACCAAAAGTCATAGCCGGCATTAGCAGAAAGAGCAGAATTTTTTAAAGTTTGAATGGCGAAAATCGGCTGAAAACTGAAGGAGTAGTTAAGTGCCAAAAAGTGTACGGAAGCAACTAGAATAATATAGTGGAACTAGAAAAATTTGCATTTCCTACGAAAATGCTGTGTGGATGCCTTAACGCTGAAGCTGTCTGCTGAAAAGCTGAAAAAGCTGAAAAGTTGCAAAAAGTTGTATGGTGGTGAAAAAAACAAAAAAGCAGCAGAAGCTGCTGAGAATTGTGCTGAGAAGAGGTGAAAAGGCTGAAAATTTTGCAGAAAAGAGGTAAATCAGCAGAATTTCTGCAGAAAAGAGGCAGAACAAAAGAGAAAACTAAAAACAGGTTTTGCCCTGAGCAGGATTCGAACCTGGCCCTACCAGACTCAAAGCAGCTACTCATCTCACTGACCCAAACACATTCTCACAGAGAAGAGGTGGACAGACTGGCAATTCTGCTGAAATGAGCAGAAGCTGCTGAGAATTGTGCTGATAAGAGGTGAAAAGGCTTAAAATTTTGCAGAAAAGAGGTGAATGAGAAGAATTTCTGCAGAAAAGAGGCAAAGGAGCAGAAACGTGCGCTGAAAAGAGATGAATCAGCAGAGTTTCTGCTGAAAAGAGTTTTTTTTTTCTGAAAACAGCCCCAAAAAATGGAATTTGTGCTGAAAAGGGGTGAAAAAAATGAAAATTTTGCTGAAAAGGGGTGAAGAAGGTAAAGTATACCAAATCAAAGTATTTGTGCCAAAACATAGTGTTTCTGCCATATTGTGGTATTTGTGCCACAAAAGTTACTACATTACAACATGAATACGGATTAAAGATGAAAGAAACTGGCAACAAATTCCTCCACTACAAACCAGTCTGATACCACTTCTTTGCAGTGTTCACGTTTACTAAGGCACTACCCAAAAGGCGCCACAAGAGGGCACTCCAACACAAGAGATGAGGTGAATGAGCAGAATTTCTGCTGAAAAGAGGCAGAAGGTTCTGTATGTAGAAAAAGAAACACTGTTGAACCATGTGTGAAATAAATAAAGAAATGAAATGAAAGAACAACCTGGTTCTGCTCATTTTCACCAAGCAGAGGTACTGCAAAAAGTTGTATGGTGGTGAAAACAAAATGTCACCCTGAGCAGGATTCGAACCTGGCCCTTCTGGTCTCAAGGCAGCTACTCAGCTCACTGAGCTAAACTCATTCTCTCAAAAAACAGGAGGAGAGACCGACAATTCTGCTAAAATGAGCAGAAGCTGCTGAGAATTGTGCTGAGAAGAGGTGAAAAGGCTGAAAATTTTGCAGAAAAGAGGTAAATCAGCAGAATTTCTGCAGAAAAGAGGTAAAGAAGCAATAAGTTGCGCTGAAAAGAGATGAATCAGCACAGTTTCTGCTGAAAAGAGTTTTGTTTTTCTGAAAACAGCCAAAAAAGCTGGAATTTGTGTTGAAAAGGGGTGAAAAAAATGAAAATTTTGCTGAAAAGGGGTGAAGAAGCTAAAGTATACCAAATCAAAGTATTTGTGCCCAAACATAGTGTTTCTGCCATATTGTGGTACTACTACATTACAACATGAATACGGATTAAAGATGAAAGAAACTGGCAACAAATTCCTCCACTACAAACCAGTCTGATACCACTTCTTTGCAGTTCACGTTTACTAAGGCACTACCCAAAAGGCGCCACGAGAGAGCACTCCAACACAAGAGATGAGGTGAATGAGCAGAATTTCTGCTGAAAAGAGGCAGAAGGTTCTGTATGTAGAAAAAGAAACACTGTTGAATCATGTGTGAAATAAATAAAGAAATGAAATGAAAGAACAACCTGGTTCTACTGAAATTCACCAATCAGAGGTACTGCCTCTGTCTGCTTCATCAGGCTGTGTACTTGTTTCTGCCATGGAGCGTTAACAAGAATCTGAGGTCCATAGTAGAAAAGCTGCTAAAATCATAAAACTTTGTAGAATTGTAATAGATTAGCAATATAAATTACAGGTCTGTGATAGTGTATAAATTTGTAGTGAAAAAAAAAAAACGTGGACCAAGGTGGGATTGAACCCACGACCTTTGAGCTGCAGAGCCGTGTCATTACTGATTGCGCCACCTGGAAAGGGGGCGGCGGTCTGAAACACAGATACTTGGGCAGTCAGAAAATAGATCGCGGTGAGAGGCGAAAAACGCCGTTTTTTGGAGTTACAAAACGTCGTGTAACTCAAAAACTAGGAGGGCTAGCAGCATAATTCTTGTACTGGGTGAATCAGCGGACTTTGGTGTATTTTGACTGCGATTTTCATAGCTCGTTCTACCTCCGTCGCGGAGATATGACGAGAGAAGAAACGGCTTCATTTCCAGAGTTTGAAGACTGAGAGGAGGACAGATTTCCACCCCTCAAACAAACGTAATTCATTGCTCAACGGTAAGATAATTGTAAAAACTGCTTCCACTGTGAGTGTCAGCAGTGTCTGAAGTTATATTGGCACAAGCCTCATGTCCTAACTTTGCTTTGTTAAAGAGATATGGCGATTTGAAAATGCCTCCCGTTTCAGAATTTCAGCTCTGAATTTCAAAACCTCCCCATAGACTTTGAATGGGGAGTATTGAGACCTTGTGTCACTCCGAGGCAAATTGCGAAAAAACGGTAAATCTCACAATAAAGATAGTGACATTGTCTGAAAGCCAGCAAAAATACCTACGTTTTGATGTATAATTTGTGGGGTTGAGTGGAAATTGAGCGAGTAGCAAGAAGTTGTTTAGACATGAAGAGAAAATTCAGAACCGACCAGCACTCACTCTGACTTAATTGCATAGCAACCATAGCAACGCATGTATTTTCTGAAAAATCACAATTTTGCAACTGAAAACTTAAAGAGAGATAAGATTAAAACGGTAGAAGATCTGAAAAGCTGAATCAACAGGAATAGCCCAATAATCTGAGAACATTTTAAAGTTTGAATGGAGTTTCTAGGTGAAAGTATGACAAAGTAGTTCAGTTTCAAAGACAAGCAAGTTTTAGCAGAATTGTGGAAGTTTTCCATTCATTTCAATGGGACAAATTAAAGGAAAAAAGTGTAATATTTTAAAAAGTATAACAGTAATAAACACCAAAAGTCATAGCCGGCATTAGCAGAAAGAGCAGAACAGTTTAGAGTTTGAACGGAGAAAATCGGCTGAAAACTGAGGGAGTAGATAAGTGCCAAAAAGTGTACGGAAGCAACTAGAATAATAGTGGAATAAAGAATAAAGAGAAACAGGAACACAATAGTGTGGATGCCTTAAAGCATCCACACAACTAGAAAAATTTGCATTTCCTGCGAAAATGCTGTGTGGATGCCTTAACGCTGAAGCTGTCTGCTGAAAAGCTGAAAAAGCTGAAAAGTTGCAAAAAGTTGTATGGTGGTGAAAAAAGAATGTCACCCTGAGCAGGATACGAACCTGGACCTCCTGGGTGCAAAGTAGCTACTCATCTCACTGTGCCAAATTCACTCTCACAAGATAAGAGATGGAGAGACTGACAATTATGGTGAAATGAGCAGAAACTGCTGAGAATTGCGCTGATAAGAGGTGAAATGGTTGAAAATTTTGCAGAAAAGAGGTGAATCAGCAGAATTTCTGCAGAAAAGAGGCAAAGAAGCAGAACGTTGCGCTGAATAGAGGTGAATCAGCAGAATTCTGCTGAAAAGATGTTTTTGCTGAAAATAGCTGAAAAAGCTGGGAAACTGAAAATTTTGCTGGAAAGGGGTGAAAAAGCTGAAATTGAGTTGAAAAGGTTTCTCTGCGTAAAACAGGTTTCTGCTTAAAACAGCTAAAAAGTTAAGATTTGTGCTGAAAACAGGTGTTCAAACCCCATGACCAGGATTTGAACCTGGCCCTTCTGTTCTCAAGGCAGCTACTCATCTCACTGAACTAAACTTGTTCCGACAAACACAAGAGATGGAGAAACTGACAATTTTGCTAAATGAGCAGAGGCTGCTGAGTTTTGTGCTGAGAAGAAGTGAAAAGCTGAAAAATTTGCAGAAAAGAGGAGAATCAGCAGAATTTCTGAAGAAAAGATGGAAAGAAGAATATTGCGCTGAAAAGAGGTAAATCAGCAGAATTTCTGCTGAAAAGACGGAAAGAAGCAATCACAGTAGCTGCTCATCTCACTGAGCCAAAGCAGTTGTTGTCCCACCAAGAGATATGATGAGAGAAATTCTTCTGAAAGAGCAGAACAGGCTGAAAATTTTCAGCTACTCATTGAGTAAAACTGGTTCTCACATAACTGAAAAAAGGTGAAAAAGCTGAAAATCTGATAAAACAGCAGAAGTGGCTGACATTTGTGCTGATAAGAGGTGAAAACGCAAACTTTCTGCTGAAAAGAGGCAAAACAACCTGTTTCTGCTCAAATTCACCAATCAGAGGTACTGCCTCTGTCTGCTTCATCAGGTGGGTACTTGTATGTATTTCTGCCATGGAGCGTTAACAAGAATCTGAGGTCCATATTAGAAAAGCTGCTAAAATCATAAAACTTGCGCTGAAAAGAGATGAATCAGCAGAATTTCTGCAGAAAAGAGGCAAAGAAGCAGAAACTTGCGCTGAAAAGAGATGAATCAGCAGAGTTTCTGCTCAAAAGAGTTGTCTTTTTTCTGAATACAGCCAAAAAGCTGGAATTTGTGCTGAAAAGGGGTGAAAAAAATGAAAATTTTGCTGAAAAGGGGTGAAGAAGCTGAAAAAGCTAAAGTATACTAAATCAAAGTATTTGTGCCAAAACATAGTGTTTCTGCCATATTGTGGTACTACTACATTACAACATGAATACGGATTAAAGATGAAAGAAACTGGCAACAAATTCCTCCACTACAAACCAGTCTGATACCACTTCTTTGCAGTGTTCACTAAGGCACTACCCAAAAGGCGCCACAAGAGGGCACTCCAACACAAGAGATGAGGTGAATGAGCAGAATTTCTGCTGAAAAGAGGCAGAAGGTTCTGTATGTAGAAAAAGAAACACTGTTGAACCATGTGTGAAATAAATAAAGAAATGAAATGAAAGAACAACCTGGTTCTGCTCAAATTCACCAATCAGAGGTACTGCCTCAGTCTGCTTCATCAGGCTGTGTACTTGTTTCTGCCATGGAGCGTTAACAAGAATCTGAGGTCCATATTAGAAAAGCTGCTAAAATCATAAAACTTTGCAGAATTGTTATAGATTAGCAATATAAATTACAGGTCTGTGATAGTGTATAAATTTGTAGTGAAAAAAAAACGTGGACCAAGGTGGGATTGAACCCACGACCTTTGAGCTGCAGAGCCGTGTCATTACTGATTGCGCCACCTGGAAAGGGGGCGGCGGTCTGAAAGACAGATACTTGGGCAGTCAGAAAATAGATCGCGGTGAGAGGCGAAAAACGCCGTTTTTTGGAGTTACAAAACGTCGTGTAACTCAAAAACTAGGTGGCATAGAAGCATAATTCTTGTACTGGGTGAATCAGCGGACTTTGGTGTACTTTCACTGCGATTTTCATAGCTCGTTCTACCTCCGTCGCGGAGATATGACGAGAGAAGAAACGGCTTCATTTCCAGAGTTTGAAGACTGAGAGAAGGACAGATTTCCACCCCTCAAACAAACGTAATTCATTGCTCAACGATAAGATGATTGTAAAAACTGCTTGCACTGTGAGTGTCAGCAGTGTCTGAAGATATATTGGCACAAGCCTCATGTCCTAACTTTGCTTTGTTAAAGAGATATGGCAATTTGAAAATGCCTCCCGTTACAGAATTTCAGCTCTGAATTTCAAAACCTCCCCATAGACTTTGAATGGGGACTTGTCAGACCTTGTGTCACTCCGAGGCAAATTGCGAAAAAACGGTAAACCTCACAATAAAGATAGTGACATTGTCTGAAAGCCAGCAAAAATACCTACGTTTTGATGTATAATTTGTGGGGATTGAGTGGAAATTGAGTGAGTAGCAAGAAGTTGTTTAGACATGAAGAGAAAATTCAGAACGGACCAGCACTCACTCTGACTTAATTGCATAGCAACCATAGCAACGCATGTATTTTCTGAAAAATCACAATTTTGCAACTGAAAACTTAAAGAGAGATAAGATTAAAACGGTAGAAGATCTGAAAAAGCTGAATCAGACAGGAATAGCCCAATAATCTGAGAACATTTTAAAGTTTGAATGGAGTTTCTAGGTGAAAGTATGACAAAGTAGTTAAGTTTCAAAGACAAGCAAGTTTTAGCAGAATTGTGGAAGTTTCCCATTCATTTCAATGGGACAAATTAAAGGAAAAAAGTGTAATATTTTAAAAAGTATAACAGTAATAAACACCAAAAGTCATAGCCGGCATTAGCAGAAAGAGCAGAACAGTTTAGAGTTTGAACGGAGAAAATCGGCTGAAAACTGAGGGAGTAGATAAGTGCCAAAAAGTGTACGGAAGCAACTGGAATATAGTGGAATAAAGAATAAAGAGAAACAGGAACTCAATAGTGTGGAAGCCCTATTAGGGCATCCACACAATAATAAAGAATAAAGAGAAACAGGAACTCAATAGTGTGGATGCTTAATCAGCATCCACACAACTAGAAAGTGCATTTTCTGAAGAAACTGCAGTGTGAATGCTTGAATCTGAATATATGCACTGAAAAGAATTAATTGCTGAATTTTAAGTTAAAAATGTTGAATGAGATGAAAAATACAGAAATTTTCACCTGAAAACAAAAGTGCTGAACTGCTAAAAGCTGAAATCCACACAGAAGAAGTTGGAAAAGAGCTGAAAATGTTTTAAATGTAAATTAGAAAAACCTAAGTAATGAGAAAAGACTATTTAGAGTCAGAAAACATCTGAATGAATATTAAAAGTTCATATTCTTTGAATCACTGAATGACTAAAATATGATCACTCCACTTGGATCCACACAGTTTTAAAGGTTTACATCTCTGAGCTTTGAAAGACATGCTGTTGGAAAGAGAAGAACGATGGCTTCATTTGAGGTAAAATGATGGCTGTAGAGCAAACACTGTGGACACAGCAGCAGTTGAAAGAGAAGTGTTCAAGATGAATCTTGGCAGAGTGAGAGAGAGCTCGTTAGGCAGGCAGGTGTGAGCCTGGTTGCTATAGTGACTGAGCCAGGGGCTCCATACACACGCACACAGACATGCACCTCACTTTTGCTGCTTAAAATGAACAGAAAAGTCAGGCCGAAACAAATCGCTCCCAAATGAAAAGTACAGGTCCTATTGACAAATTCCTTCACCGTGAGCGGCAGCAATGTCCAGTCTACCTAATTCTCAGTTTTCATGCCTGTGGAGTTTATTATATGGACGTGGTGACAGTGTAAAAACACCATGCTCTTCTGATTTTCAAACGAACCTTCTGAGCCATTTTAACATTAGAGTCTATGGAGGAGTTGGAGGGAGGAGGCTGTGCTTTGGTGACATTTATGAAAGAACCATAACACCTAGTACAATAGTAAACACATTGGATGAAAGAGGACAGCGATGGCTACGTTTTGAGGGTAAAATCATACCTGTAGACCAAACACCGTGGACACAGCAGCAGTTTTAAAAAATATTTTAAGATTAATTTTTTCGCTCCTCTCACTCTAGCAGTTGAGCTGTCTCACTCTAGCCCCAACATTCCGTCCCATACACACCCATTATAAACTCTGAAACGGCTGAAAAAACATCATGAAACTTAAACTGGAACTGAAGAAAAAGTATAACAGATATTGAAAAGATAAATACAAGTTGAATAGTTGAATGTCTTGTCTTCGTTTTAAAGTTGAATGGTGGCTCTATGTCAACCTATGTTGAAGTAGATACAGTTTGAAAATGAGTAAGTTGAATGAGGATTTGAAGGGTCTCCCCATTGAAATACATGGGAAATTTTTGTTGAAAAAAGTTGAATAAAATTAAAATATAAATGTTATACATGAGAAAAGTAGAAGCAGTCATGTCCAAAAGAAGAGGAATCTAACGGTGTTTGAATGGTTTTTCTAAGTTGAACGGTTTTGAAGGAGATACAGTACAAAAAACGTACGGAATATATAATAAAATATAACTAGAAAGTGCATTTTCTGAAGAAACTGCAGTGTGAATGCTTGAATCTGAATATGCCTGAAATGAATTAATTGCTGAATTTTAAGTAAAAATGTTGAATGAGATGAAAAATACAGAAATTTTCACCTGAAAACAAAAAAGCTGAACTGCTAAAAGCTGCCATCCACAGAGAAGAAGTTAGAAAACAGCTGAAAATGTTTTAAATGTAAATTAGAAAAACCTAAAAAATGAGAAAAGACTATTTAGAGTCAGAAAACATCTGAATGAATATTAAAAGTTCATATTCTTTGAATCACTGAATGACTAAAATACGGTCCCTTCACTTGGATCCACACAGTTTTAAAGGTTTACATCTCTGAGCTTTGAAAGACACGCTGTTGGAAAGAGAGAACGATGGCTCATTTTGAGGGTAAAATGATGGCTGTAGAGCAAACACTGTGGACACAGCAGCTGTTGAAAGAGAAGTGTTCAAGATGAATCTGGCAGAGTGAGAGAGAGCTCGTTAGGCAGGCAGGTGTGAGCCTGGTTGCTATAGTGACTGAGCCAGGGGCTCCATACACACGCACACAGACATGCACCTCACTTTTGCTGCTTAAAATGAACAGAAAAGTCAGCCCAAACAATCCTTCCCAATGAAAAGTACATGTCGTATTGACAAAATTCTTTCACCGTGAGCGCAGCAATGTCTAGTCTACCTAATCTCAGTTTTCATGCCTGTGGAGTTTATTATATGGACGTGGTGACAGTGTAAAGACAGCCTGCTCTTCTGATTTTCAAAGGAACTTTCTGAGCCACTTTACATTGGAGTCTATGGAGAGTGGAGGGAGGAGGCTGTGCTTTGGTGACATTTATGAAAGAACCATAACACCTAGTACAATAGTAAACACATTGGATGAAAGAGGACAGCGATGGCTACGTTTGAGGGTAAAATCATACCTGTAGATCAAACGCTGTGGACACAGCAGCAGTTTAAAAAAGATTTAAGATTAATTTTTTCGCTCCTCTCACTCTAGCAGTTCAGCTGTCTCACTCTAGCCCCAACATTCCGTCCCATACACACCCATTATAAATCTGAACGGCTGAAAAAACATCATGAAACTTAAACTGGAACTGAAGAAAAGTATAACAGATATTGCAAGATAAATACAAGTTGAATAGTTGAATGTCTTGTCTTCGTTTAAAGTTTGAATGGTAGCTTCTATGTCAACGTATGTTGAAGTAGATACAGTTAAAGAGGAGTGAGTTGAATGAAATTTGAAGGGTCTCTCCATTGAAATACATGGGAAATTTTGTGAAAAAAGTTGAATAAATTAAAAATATAAATTTATAATGAGAAAAATAGAAGCAGTCATGTCCTAAAGAAGAGGAATCTAATGGTGTTGAATGGTTTTTCTAAGTTGAACGGTTTGAAGGAATAGAGTACAAAAAACGTACGGATCTATAATAAAATAGAACTAGAAAGTGCATTTTCTGAAGAAACTGCAGTGTGAATGCTTGAATCTGAATGTATGCACTGAAATGTATTAATTGCTTGAATTTTAGTTAAAAATTTTGAATGAGATGAAAAATACAGAAATTTGCACCTGAAAACAAAGTGCTTGAACTGCTAAAGCTGACAAGCACAGAGAAGAAGTTGGAAATAGCTGAAAATGTTTTAAATGTAAATTAGAAAACTGAGTAATGAGAAAAGACTATTTAGAGTCAGAAAACATCTGAATGAATATTAAAAGTTCATATTCTTTGAATCACTGAATGACAAAATATGTCCTCCACTTGGATCCACACAGTTTAAAGGTTTACATCTTGAGCTTTGAAAGACACGCTGTTGGAAAAGAAGAAGATGGCGACGTTTTGAGGTAAAATGATGCTGTAGACCAAACACTGTGGACACAGCAGCTGTTGAAAGAGAAGTGTTCAAGATGAATCTTGGCAGAGTGAGAGAGAGCTCGTTAGGCAGGCAGGTGTGAGCCTGGTTGCTATAGTGGACTGAGCCAAGGGCTCCATACACACGCACACAGACATGCACCTCACTTTTGCTGCTTAAAATGAACAGAAAAGTCAGCCCGAAACCAAATCCTTCCCAAATGAAAAGTACAGGTCCTATTGACAAATTCTTTCACCGTGAGCGGCAGCAATGTCCAGTCTACCTAATTCTCAGTTTTCATGCCTGTGGAGTTTATTATATGGACGTGGTGACAGTGTAAAAACCATGCTCTTCTGATTTTCAAACGAACCTTCTGAGCCATTTTAACATTAGAGTCTATGGAGGAGTTGGAGGGAGGAGGCTGTGCTTTGGTGACATTTATGAAAGAACCATAACACCTAGTACAATAGTAAACACATTGGATGAAAGAGGACAGCGATGGCTACGTTTTGAGGGTAAAATCATACCTGTAGAGCAAACGCCGTGACACAGCAGCAGTTTTAAAAAATATTTTAAGATTAATTTTTTTGTCCTCTCACTCTAGCAGTTGAGCTGTCTCACTCTAGCCCCAACATTCCGTCCCATACACACCCATTATAAACTCTGAAACGGCTGAAAAACATCATGAAACTTAAACTGGAACTGAAGAAAAAGTATAACAGATATTGAAATAAATACAAGTTGAATAGTTGAATGTCTTGTCTTCGTTTTAAGTTTGAATGGTGGCTCTATGTCAACGTATGTGGAAGTAGATACAGTTTAAAATGAGTAAGTTGAATGAGGATTTGAAGGGTCTCCCCATTGAAATACATGGGAAATTTTTGTTGAAAAAAGTTGAATAAAATTAAAAATATAAATGTTAAAATGAGAAAAATAGAAGCAGTCATGTCCAAAGAAGAGGAATCTAACGGTGTTGAATGGTTTTTCTAAGTTGAACGGTTTTGAAGGAGATAGACTACAAAAAACGTACGGAATATATAATAAAATATAATAACTAGAAAGTGCATTTTCTGAAGAAACTGCAGTGTGAATGCTTGAATCTGAATGTATGCACTGAAATGAATTAATTGCTGAATTTTAAGTTAAAAATTGTTGAATGAGATGAAAATACAGAGTTTAACCTGAAAACAAAAGTGCAGAACTTAAAGCTGATGTCACACAGAAGAAGTTGGAAAATAGCTGAAAATTTTAAATGTAAAATTAGAAAACCTAAGAAATGAGAAAAGAAAATTTAGAGTCAGAAAACATCTGAATGAATATTAAAAGTTCATATTCTTTGAATCACTGAATGACTAAATGTGATCCCTCCACTTGGATCCAACAGTTTTAAAATTTACATTCTGAGCTTTGAAAGACACTCTGTTGGAAAGAGAACAACGATGGTGACGTTTTGAGGGTAAAATGATGGCTGTAGAGCAAACACTGTGGACACAGCAGCAGTTGAAAGAGAAGTGTTTAAGATGAATCTTGGCAGTGAGAGACAGAGCTCGTTAGGCAGGCAGGTGTGAGCCTGGTTGCTATAGTGACTGCACCCACTGGCTCCATACACACGCGCACAGACATGCACCTCACTTTTGCTGCTTAAAATGAACAGAAAAGTCAGGCCGAAACAAATCGCTCCCAAATGAAAAGTACAGGTCCTATTGACAAAATTCTTTCACCGTGAGCGACAGCAATGTCCAGTCTACCTAATTCTCAGTTTTCATGCCTGTGGATTTATTATATGGACGTGGTGACAGTGTAACAGCCTGTACTTCTGTTTTCAAACGAACCTTCTGAGCCATTTTAACATTAGAGTCTATGGAGGAGTTGGAGGGAGGAGGCTGTGCATTGGTGACATTTATGAAAGAACCATAACACCTAGTACAATAGTAAACACATTGGATGAAAGAGGACAGCGATGGCTACGTTTGAGGGTAAAATCATACCTGTAGACAAACACCGTGGACACAGCAGCAGTTTTAAAAAATATTTAAGATTAATTTTTTTGCTCCTCTCACTCTAGCAGTTGAGCTGTCTCACTCTAGCCCCAACATTCCGTCCATACACACCCATTATAAACTCTGAAACGGCTGAAAAAACATCATGAAACTTAAACTGGAACTGAAGAAAAAGTATAAAGATATTGAAAAGATAAATACAAGTTGAATAGTTGAATGTCTTGTCTTCGTTTTAAAGTTTGAATGGTGCTCTATGTCAACGTATGTGAAGTAGATACAGTTTGAAAATGAGTAAGTTGAATGAGATTTGAAGGGTCTCCCCATTGAAATACATGGGAAATTTTTGTTGAAAAAAGTTGAATAATTAAAAATATAAATGTTATAAAATGAGAAAAAGAAGCAGTCATGTCCAAAAGAAGAGGAATCTAACGGTGTTTGAATGGTTTTTCTAAGTTGAACGGTTTTGAAGGAGATACAGTACAAAAACGTACGGAATATATAATAAAATATAATAATAACTAGAAAGTGCATTTTCTGAAGAAACTGCAGTGTGAATGCTTGAATCTGAATGTATGCACTGAAAAAAATTAATTGCTGAATTTAAGTTAAAAATGTTGAATGAGCTGGAAAATACAGAGTTTTTAACCTGAAAACAAAAGTGCAGAACTTTGAAAGCTGATGTTCACACAGAAGAAGTTGGAAAATAGCTGAAAAGTTTAAATGTAAATTAGAAAAACCTAAGTAATGAGAAAAGAAAATTTAGAGTCAGAAAACATCTGAATGAATATTAAAAGTTCATATTCTTTGAATCACTGAATGACTAAAGTGATCCCTCCACTTGGATCCACACAGTTTAAAAAGTTTACATCTCTGAGCTTTGAAAGACACTGGTGTTGGAAAGAGAAGAACGATGGCTTCGTTTTGAGGGTAAAATGATGGCTGTAGAGCAAACACTGTGGACACAGCAGCAGTTGAAAGAGAAGTGTTTAAGATGAATCTTGGCACAGTGAGAGACAGAGCTCGTTAGGCAGGCAGGTGTGAGCCTGGTTGCTATAGTGACTGCACCCATGGCTCCATACACACGCACACAGACATGCACCTCACTTTTGCTGCTTAAATGAACAGAAAAGTCAGGCCGAAACAAATCTCCCAAATGAAAAGTACAGGTCCTATTGACGAAAATTCTTCACCGTGAGCGGCAGCAATGTCCAGTCTACCTAATTCTCAGTTTTCATGCCGTGGAGTTTATTATATGGACGTGGTGACAGTGTAAAACACCATCTCTTCTGATTTTCAAACGAACCTTCTGAGCCATTTAACATTAGAGTCTATGGAGGAGTTGGAGGGAGGAGGCTGTGCTTGGTGACATT
>NW_020328909.1:0-21574 GCF_001858045.2 Oreochromis niloticus | reverse complement strand
TCCTGGGCTCCTGCACTCTGATATCCATCTCACCCGCTTGTAAGCATCATCACAGCGTGAAACCTGGAGGTTCCCTCCAGATTTCACAACGCTTTTCTTTCCAATCTCCTTGTTTCAGGTCTTGGACCTGTTCCTGGCTCTGCACTCTGATATCCATCTCACCCGCTTGTAGCATCCATCACAGCAGGCGTGGAAACCTGGAGGTTCTCCAGATTTCAAACGCTTTCTTTCCATCTCCTTTGTCAGGTCTTGGATCTGTTCCTGGGCTCCTGCACTCTGATATCCATCTCACCGCTTGTAAGCATCCATCACAGCAGGCGTGGAAACCTGGAGGTTCCTCCAGATTTCACAACGCTTTCTTTCCAGTCTCCTTATGTTTCAGGTCTTGGATCTGTTCCTGGGCTCCTGCACTCTGATATCCATCTCACCCGCTTGTAAGCATCCATCACAGCAGGCGTGGAAACCTGGAGGTTCCCTCCAGATTTCAACGCTTTCTTTCCATCTCCTTATGTTTCAGGTCTTGGATCTGTTCTGGGCTCCTGCACTCTGATATCCATCTCACCCGCTTGTAAGCATCCATCACAGCAGGCGTGGAAACCTGGAGGTTCCCTCCAGATTTCACAACGCTTTCTTTCCACTCCTCTTTGTTTCAGGTCTTGGATCTGTTCCTGGGCTCCTGCACTCTGATATCCATCTCACCCGCTTGTAAGCATCCATCACAGCAGGCGTGGAAACCTGGAGGTTCCCTCCAGATTTCACAACGCTTTCTTTCCATCTCCTTATGTTTCAGGTCTTGGATTGTTCCTGGCTCCTGCACTCTGATATCCATCTCACCCGCTTGTAAGCATCCATCACAGCAGGCGTGGAAACCTGGAGGTTCCCTCCAGATTTCACAACGCTTTCTTTCCAATCTCCTTGTGTTTCAGGTCTTGGATCTGTTCCTGGGCTCCTGCACTCTGATATCCATCTCACCCGCTTGTAAGCATCCATCACAGCAGGCGTGGAAACCTGGAGGTTCCCTCCAGATTTCACAACGCTTTTTCCAATCTCCTTATGTTTCAGGTCTTGGATCTGTTCCTGGGCTCCTGCACTCTGATATCCATCTCACCCGCTTGTAAGCATCCATCACAGCACGTGGAAACCTGGAGGTTCCCTCCAGATTTCACAACGCTTTCTTTCCATCTCCTTGTTTCAGGTCTTGGATCTGTTCCTGGGCTCCTGCACTCTGATATCCATCTCACCCGCTTGTAAGCATCCATCACAGCAGGCTGGAAACCTGGAGGTTCCCTCCAGATTTCACAACGCTTTTTTCCACTCTCCTTGTTTCAGGTCTTGGATTGTTCCTGGGCTCCTGCACTCTGATATCCATCTCACCCGCTTGTAAGCATCCATCACAGCAGGCGTGGAAACCTGAGGTTCCCTCCAGATTTCACAACGCTTTCTTTCCACTCTCCTTTGTTTCAGGTCTTGGATCTGTTCCTGGGCTCCTGCACTCTGATATCCATCTCACCCGCTTGTAAGCATCCATCACAGCAGGCGTGGAAACCTGGAGGTTCCCTCCAGATTTCACAACGCTTTCTTTCCAATCTCCTTGTGTTTCAGGTCTTGGATCTGTTCCTGGGCTCCTTCACTCTGATATCCATCTCACCCACTTGTAAGCATCTATCACAGCAGGCGTGGAAACCTGGAGGTTCCCTCCAGATTTCACAACGCTTTTCCATCTCCTTGTTTCAGGTCTTGGATCTGTTCCTGGGCTCCTGCACTCTGATATCCATCTCACCCGCTTGTAAGCATCCATCACAGCAGGCGTGGAAACCTGGAGGTTCCCTCCAGATTTCACAACGCTTTCTTTCCATCTCCTTGTGTTTCAGGTCTTGGATCTGTTCCTGGGCTCCTGCACTCTGATATCCATCTCACCCGCTTGTAAGCATCCATCACAGCAGGCGTGGAAACCTGGAGGTTCCCTCCAGATTTCACAACGCTTTTTTCCATCTCCTTGTGTTTCAGGTCTTGGATCTGTTCCTGGGCTCCTGCACTCTGATATCATCTCACCCGCTTGTAAGCATCCATCACAGCAGGCGTGGAAACCTGGAGGTTCCCTCCAGATTTCACAACGCTTTCTTTCCAACTCCTTAGTTTCAGGTCTTGGATCTGTTCCTGGGCTCCTGCACTCTGATATCCATCTCACCCGCTTGTAAGCATCCATCACAGCAGGCGTGGAAACCTGGAGGTTCCCTCCAGATTTCACAACGCTTTCTTTCCAATCTCCTTTGTTTCAGGTCTTGGATCTGTTCCTGGGCTCCTGCACTCTGATATCCATCTCACCCGCTTGTAAGCATCCATCACAGCAGGCGTGGAAACCTGGAGGTTCCCTCCAGATTTCACAACGCTTTCTTTCCAATCTCCTTGTGTTTCAGGTCTTGGATCTGTTCCTGGGCTCCTGCACTCTGATATCCATCTCACCCGCTTGTAAGCATCCATCACAGCAGGCGTGGAAACCTGGAGGTTCCCTCCAGATTTCACAACGCTTTCTTTCCATCTCCTTATGTTTCAGGTCTTGGATTGTTCCTGGGCTCCTGCACTCTGATATCCATCTCACCCGCTTGTAAGCATCCATCACAGCAGGCGTGGAAACCTGGAGGTTCCCTCCAGATTTCACAACGCTTTCTTTCCAATCTCCTTGTGTTTCAGGTCTTGGATCTGTTCCTGGGCTCCTGCACTCTGATATCCATCTCACCCGCTTGTAAGCATCCATCACAGCAGGCGTGGAAACCTGGAGGTTCCCTCCAGATTTCACAACGCTTTCTTTCCATCTCCTTGTGTTTCAGGTCTTGGATCTGTTCCTGGGCTCCTGCACTCTGATATCCATCTCACCCGCTTGTAAGCATCCATCACAGCAGGCGTGGAAACCTGGAGGTTCCCTCCAGATTTCACAACGCTTTCTTTCCATCTCCTTATGTTTCAGGTCTTGGATCTGTTCCTGGGCTCCTGCACTCTGATATCCATCTCACCCGCTTGTAAGCATCCATCACAGCAGGCGTGGAAACCTGGAGGTTCCCTCCAGATTTCACAACGCTTTCTTTCCATCTCCTTGTGTTTCAGGTCTTGGATCTGTTCCTGGGCTCCTGCACTCTGATATCCATCTCACCCGCTTGTAAGCATCCATCACAGCAGGCGTGGAAACCTGGAGGTTCCCTCCAGATTTCACAACGCTTTCTTTCCATCTCCTTGTGTTTCAGGTCTTGGATCTGTTCCTGGGCTCCTGCACTCTGATATCCATCTCACCCGCTTGTAAGCATCCATCACAGCAGGCGTGGAAACCTGGAGGTTCCCTCCAGATTTCACAACGCTTTCTTTCCATCTCCTTATGTTTCAGGTCTTGGATCTGTTCCTGGGCTCCTGCACTCTGATATCCATCTCACCCGCTTGTAAGCATCCATCACAGCAGGCGTGGAAACCTGGAGGTTCCCTCCAGATTTCACAACGCTTTCTTTCCATCTCCTTGTGTTTCAGGTCTTGGATCTGTTCCTGGGCTCCTGCACTCTGATATCCATCTCACCCGCTTGTAAGCATCCATCACAGCAGGCGTGGAAACCTGGAGGTTCCCTCCAGATTTCACAACGCTTTCTTTCCAATCTCCTTGTGTTTCAGGTCTTGGATCTGTTCCTGGGCTCCTGCACTCTGATATCCATCTCACCCGCTTGTAAGCATCCATCACAGCAGGCGTGGAAACCTGGAGGTTCCCTCCAGATTTCACAACGCTTTCTTTCCACTCTCCTTGTGTTTCAGGTCTTGGATCTGTTCCTGGGCTCCTGCACTCTGATATCCATCTCACCCGCTTGTAAGCATCCATCACAGCAGGCGTGGAAACCTGGAGGTTCCCTCCAGATTTCACAACGCTTTTTTCCATCTCCTTGTGTTTCAGGTCTTGGATCTGTTCCTGGGCTCCTGCACTCTGATATCCATCTCACCCGCTTGTAAGCATCCATCACAGCAGGCGTGGAAACCTGGAGGTTCCCTCCAGATTTCACAACGCTTTTTCCAATCTCCTTGTGTTTCAGGTCTTGGATTGTTCCTGGGCTCCTGCACTCTGATATCCATCTCACCCGCTTGTAAGCATCCATCACAGCACGTGGAAACCTGGAGGTTCCCTCCAGATTTCACAACGCTTTCTTTCCATCTCCTTGTGTTTCAGGTCTTGGATCTGTTCCTGGGCTCCTGCACTCTGATATCCATCTCACCCGCTTGTAAGCATCCATCACAGCAGGCGTGGAAACCTGGAGGTTCCCTCCAGATTTCACAACGCTTTCTTTCCATCTCCTTGTTTCAGGTCTTGGATCTGTTCCTGGGCTCCTGCACTCTGATATCCATCTCACCCGCTTGTAAGCATCCATCACAGCAGGCGTGGAAACCTGGAGGTTCCCTCCAGATTTCACAACGCTTTGTTTCCATCTCCTTGTGTTTCAGGTCTTGGATCTGTTCCTGGGCTCCTGCACTCTGATATCCATCTCACCCGCTTGTAAGCATCCATCACAGCAGGCGTGGAAACCTGGAGGTTCCCTCCAGATTTCACAACGCTTTCTTTCCATCTCCTTGTTTCAGGTCTTGGATCTGTTCCTGGGCTCCTGCACTCTGATATCCATCTCACCCGCTTGTAAGCATCCATCACAGCACGTGGAAACCTGGAGGTTCCCTCCAGATTTCACAACGCTTTCTTTCCACTCTCCTTGTTTCAGGTCTTGGATCTGTTCCTGGGCTCCTGCACTCTGATATCCATCTCACCCACTTGTAAGCATCCATCACAGCAGGCGTGGAAACCTGGAGGTTCCCTCCAGATTTCACAACGCTTTTCTTTCCATCTCCTTGTGTTTCAGGTCTTGGATCTGTTCCTGGGCTCCTGCACTCTGATATCCATCTCACCCGCTTGTAAGCATCCATCACAGCAGGCGTGGAAACCTGGAGGTTCCCTCCAGATTTCACAACGCTTTCTTTCCATCTCCTTATGTTTCAGGTCTTGGATCTGTTCCTGGGCTCCTGCACTCTGATATCCATCTCACCCGCTTGTAAGCATCCATCACAGCAGGCGTGGAAACCTGGAGGTTCCCTCCAGATTTCACAACGCTTTTTTCCCTCTCCTTGTTTCAGGTCTTGGATCTGTTCCTGGGCTCCTGCACTCTGATATCCATCTCACCCGCTTGTAAGCATCCATCACAGCACGTGGAAACCTGGAGGTTCCCTCCAGATTTCACAACGCTTTCTTTCCAATCTCCTTATGTTTCAGGTCTTGGATCTGTTCCTGGGCTCCTGCACTCTGATATCCATCTCACCCGCTTGTAAGCATCCATCACAGCAGGCGTGGAAACCTGGAGGTTCCCTCCAGATTTCACAACGCTTTCTTTCCTCTCCTTATGTTTCAGGTCTTGGATCTGTTCCTGGGCTCCTGCACTCTGATATCCATCTCACCCGCTTGTAAGCATCCATCACAGCAGGCGTGGAAACCTGGAGGTTCCCTCCAGATTTCACAACGCTTTCTTTCCACTCCTATGTTTCAGGTCTTGGATCTGTTCCTGGGCTCCTGCACTCTGATATCCATCTCACCCGCTTGTAAGCATCCATCACAGCAGGCGTGGAAACCTGGAGGTTCCCTCCAGATTTCACAACGCTTTCTTTCCAACTCTCCTTGTGTTTCAGGTCTTGGATCTGTTCCTGGGCTCCTGCACTCTGATATCCATCTCACCCGCTTGTAAGCATCCATCACAGCAGGCGTGGAAACCTGGAGGTTCCCTCCAGATTTCACAACGCTTTCTTTCCAATCTCCTTGTGTTTCAGGTCTTGGATCTGTTCCTGGGCTCCTGCACTCTGATATCCATCTCACCCGCTTGTAAGCATCCATCACAGCGGCGTGGAAACCTGGAGGTTCCCTCCAGATTTCACAACGCTTTCTTTCCACTCTCCTTGTGTTTCAGGTCTTGGATCTGTTCCTGGGCTCCTGCACTCTGATATCCATCTCACCCGCTTGTAAGCATCCATCACAGCAGGCGTGGAAACCTGGAGGTTCCCTCCAGATTTCACAACGCTTTCTTTCCATCTCCTTATGTTTCAGGTCTTGGATCTGTTCCTGGGCTCCTGCACTCTGATATCCATCTCACCCGCTTGTAAGCATCCATCACAGCAGGCGTGGAAACCTGGAGGTTCCCTCCAGATTTCACAACGCTTTCTTTCCATCTCCTTGTGTTTCAGGTCTTGGATCTGTTCCTGGGCTCCTGCACTCTGATATCCATCTCACCCGCTTGTAAGCATCCATCACAGCAGGCGTGGAAACCTGGAGGTTCCCTCCAGATTTCACAACGCTTTCTTTCCAACTCCTTATGTTTCAGGTCTTGGATCTGTTCCTGGGCTCCTGCACTCTGATATCCATCTCACCGCTTGTAAGCATCCATCACAGCAGGCGTGGAAACCTGGAGGTTCCCTCCAGATTTCACAACGCTTTCTTTCCACTCTCCTTTGTTTCAGGTCTTGGATCTGTTCCTGGGCTCCTGCACTCTGATATCCATCTCACCCGCTTGTAAGCATCCATCACAGCAGCGTGGAAACCTGGAGGTTCCCTCCAGATTTCACAACGCTTTCTTTCCAATCTCCTTATGTTTCAGGTCTTGGATCTGTTCCTGGGCTCCTGCACTCTGATATCCATCTCACCCGCTTGTAAGCATCCATCACAGCAGGCGTGGAAACCTGGAGGTTCCCTCCAGATTTCACAACGCTTTCTTTCCAATCTCCTTGTGTTTCAGGTCTTGGATCTGTTCCTGGGCTCCTGCACTCTGATATCCATCTCACCCGCTTGTAAGCATCCATCACAGCAGGCGTGGAAACCTGGAGGTTCCCTCCAGATTTCACAACGCTTTCTTTCCAATCTCCTTATGTTTCAGGTCTTGGATCTGTTCCTGGGCTCCTGCACTCTGATATCCATCTCACCCGCTTGTAAGCATCCATCACAGCAGGCGTGGAAACCTGGAGGTTCCCTCCAGATTTCACAACGCTTTCTTTCCACTCTCCTTGTGTTTCAGGTCTTGGATCTGTTCCTGGGCTCCTGCACTCTGATATCCATCTCACCCGCTTGTAAGCATCCATCACAGCAGGCGTGGAAACCTGGAGGTTCCCTCCAGATTTCACAACGCTTTCTTTCCATCTCCTTGTGTTTCAGGTCTTGGATCTGTTCCTGGGCTCCTGCACTCTGATATCCATCTCACCCGCTTGTAAGCATCCATCACAGCAGGCGTGGAAACCTGGAGGTTCCCTCCAGATTTCACAACGCTTTCTTTCCAATCTCCTTATGTTTCAGGTCTTGGATCTGTTCCTGGGCTCCTGCACTCTGATATCCATCTCACCCGCTTGTAAGCATCCATCACAGCAGGCGTGGAAACCTGGAGGTTCCCTCCAGATTTCACAACGCTTTCTTTCCAATCTCCTTTGTTTCAGGTCTTGGATCTGTTCCTGGGCTCCTGCACTCTGATATCCATCTCACCCGCTTGTAAGCATCCATCACAGCAGGCGTGGAAACCTGGAGGTTCCCTCCAGATTTCACAACGCTTTCTTTCCAATCTCCTTGTGTTTCAGGTCTTGGATCTGTTCCTGGGCTCCTGCACTCTGATATCCATCTCACCCGCTTGTAAGCATCCATCACAGCAGGCGTGGAAACCTGGAGGTTCCCTCCAGATTTCACAACGCTTTCTTTCCTCTCCTTTGTTTCAGGTCTTGGATCTGTTCCTGGGCTCCTGCACTCTGATATCCATCTCACCCGCTTGTAAGCATCCATCACAGCAGGCGTGGAAACCTGGAGGTTCCCTCCAGATTTCACAACGCTTTCTTTCCAATCTCCTTGTGTTTCAGGTCTTGGATCTGTTCCTGGGCTCCTGCACTCTGATATCCATCTCACCCGCTTGTAAGCATCCATCACAGCAGGCGTGGAAACCTGGAGGTTCCCTCCAGATTTCACAACGCTTTCTTTCCAATCTCCTTTGTTTCAGGTCTTGGATCTGTTCCTGGGCTCCTGCACTCTGATATCCATCTCACCCGCTTGTAAGCATCCATCACAGCAGGCGTGGAAACCTGGAGGTTCCCTCCAGATTTCACAACGCTTTCTTTCCAATCTCCTTGTGTTTCAGGTCTTGGATCTGTTCCTGGGCTCCTGCACTCTGATATCCATCTCACCCGCTTGTAAGCATCCATCACAGCAGGCGTGGAAACCTGGAGGTTCCCTCCAGATTTCACAACGCTTTCTTTCCATCTCCTTGTGTTTCAGGTCTTGGATCTGTTCCTGGGCTCCTGCACTCTGATATCCATCTCACCCGCTTGTAAGCATCCATCACAGCAGGCGTGGAAACCTGGAGGTTCCCTCCAGATTTCACAACGCTTTCTTTCCATCTCCTTGTGTTTCAGGTCTTGGATCTGTTCCTGGGCTCCTGCACTCTGATATCCATCTCACCCGCTTGTAAGCATCCATCACAGCAGGCGTGGAAACCTGGAGGTTCCCTCCAGATTTCACAACGCTTTCTTTCCATCTCCTTGTGTTTCAGGTCTTGGATCTGTTCCTGGGCTCCTGCACTCTGATATCCATCTCACCCGCTTGTAAGCATCCATCACAGCAGGCGTGGAAACCTGGAGGTTCCCTCCAGATTTCACAACGCTTTCTTTCCAATCTCCTTGTGTTTCAGGTCTTGGATCTGTTCCTGGGCTCCTGCACTCTGATATCCATCTCACCCGCTTGTAAGCATCCATCACAGCAGGCGTGGAAACCTGGAGGTTCCCTCCAGATTTCACAACGCTTTCTTTCCAATCTCCTTGTGTTTCAGGTCTTGGATCTGTTCCTGGGCTCCTGCACTCTGATATCCATCTCACCCGCTTGTAAGCATCCATCACAGCAGGCGTGGAAACCTGGAGGTTCCCTCCAGATTTCACAACGCTTTCTTTCCAATCTCCTTGTGTTTCAGGTCTTGGATCTGTTCCTGGGCTCCTGCACTCTGATATCCATCTCACCCGCTTGTAAGCATCCATCACAGCAGGCGTGGAAACCTGGAGGTTCCCTCCAGATTTCACAACGCTTTCTTTCCATCTCCTTGTGTTTCAGGTCTTGGATCTGTTCCTGGGCTCCTGCACTCTGATATCCATCTCACCCGCTTGTAAGCATCCATCACAGCAGGCGTGGAAACCTGGAGGTTCCCTCCAGATTTCACAACGCTTTCTTTCCATCTCCTTGTGTTTCAGGTCTTGGATCTGTTCCTGGGCTCCTGCACTCTGATATCCATCTCACCCGCTTGTAAGCATCCATCACAGCAGGCGTGGAAACCTGGAGGTTCCCTCCAGATTTCACAACGCTTTCTTTCCATCTCCTTGTGTTTCAGGTCTTGGATCTGTTCCTGGGCTCCTGCACTCTGATATCCATCTCACCCGCTTGTAAGCATCCATCACAGCAGGCGTGGAAACCTGGAGGTTCCCTCCAGATTTCACAACGCTTTCTTTCCATCTCCTTGTGTTTCAGGTCTTGGATCTGTTCCTGGGCTCCTGCACTCTGATATCCATCTCACCCGCTTGTAAGCATCCATCACAGCAGGCGTGGAAACCTGGAGGTTCCCTCCAGATTTCACAACGCTTTCTTTCCATCTCCTTGTGTTTCAGGTCTTGGATCTGTTCCTGGGCTCCTGCACTCTGATATCCATCTCACCCGCTTGTAAGCATCCATCACAGCAGGCGTGGAAACCTGGAGGTTCCCTCCAGATTTCACAACGCTTTCTTTCCATCTCCTTGTGTTTCAGGTCTTGGATCTGTTCCTGGGCTCCTGCACTCTGATATCCATCTCACCCGCTTGTAAGCATCCATCACAGCAGGCGTGGAAACCTGGAGGTTCCCTCCAGATTTCACAACGCTTTCTTTCCATCTCCTTGTGTTTCAGGTCTTGGATCTGTTCCTGGGCTCCTGCACTCTGATATCCATCTCACCCGCTTGTAAGCATCCATCACAGCAGGCGTGGAAACCTGGAGGTTCCCTCCAGATTTCACAACGCTTTCTTTCCAATCTCCTTGTGTTTCAGGTCTTGGATCTGTTCCTGGGCTCCTGCACTCTGATATCCATCTCACCCGCTTGTAAGCATCCATCACAGCAGGCGTGGAAACCTGGAGGTTCCCTCCAGATTTCACAACGCTTTCTTTCCATCTCCTTTGTTTCAGGTCTTGGATCTGTTCCTGGGCTCCTGCACTCTGATATCCATCTCACCCGCTTGTAAGCATCCATCACAGCAGGCGTGGAAACCTGGAGGTTCCCTCCAGATTTCACAACGCTTTCTTTCCATCTCCTTGTGTTTCAGGTCTTGGATCTGTTCCTGGGCTCCTGCACTCTGATATCCATCTCACCCGCTTGTAAGCATCCATCACAGCAGGCGTGGAAACCTGGAGGTTCCCTCCAGATTTCACAACGCTTTCTTTCCAATCTCCTTGTGTTTCAGGTCTTGGATCTGTTCCTGGGCTCCTGCACTCTGATATCCATCTCACCCGCTTGTAAGCATCCATCACAGCAGGCGTGGAAACCTGGAGGTTCCCTCCAGATTTCACAACGCTTTCTTTCCAATCTCCTTGTGTTTCAGGTCTTGGATCTGTTCCTGGGCTCCTGCACTCTGATATCCATCTCACCCGCTTGTAAGCATCCATCACAGCAGGCGTGGAAACCTGGAGGTTCCCTCCAGATTTCACAACGCTTTCTTTCCATCTCCTTGTGTTTCAGGTCTTGGATCTGTTCCTGGGCTCCTGCACTCTGATATCCATCTCACCCGCTTGTAAGCATCCATCACAGCAGGCGTGGAAACCTGGAGGTTCCCTCCAGATTTCACAACGCTTTCTTTCCAATCTCCTTGTGTTTCAGGTCTTGGATCTGTTCCTGGGCTCCTGCACTCTGATATCCATCTCACCCGCTTGTAAGCATCCATCACAGCAGGCGTGGAAACCTGGAGGTTCCCTCCAGATTTCACAACGCTTTCTTTCCAATCTCCTTGTGTTTCAGGTCTTGGATCTGTTCCTGGGCTCCTGCACTCTGATATCCATCTCACCCGCTTGTAAGCATCCATCACAGCAGGCGTGGAAACCTGGAGGTTCCCTCCAGATTTCACAACGCTTTCTTTCCATCTCCTTGTGTTTCAGGTCTTGGATCTGTTCCTGGGCTCCTGCACTCTGATATCCATCTCACCCGCTTGTAAGCATCCATCACAGCAGGCGTGGAAACCTGGAGGTTCCCTCCAGATTTCACAACGCTTTCTTTCCAATCTCCTTGTGTTTCAGGTCTTGGATCTGTTCCTGGGCTCCTGCACTCTGATATCCATCTCACCCGCTTGTAAGCATCCATCACAGCAGGCGTGGAAACCTGGAGGTTCCCTCCAGATTTCACAACGCTTTCTTTCCAATCTCCTTGTGTTTCAGGTCTTGGATCTGTTCCTGGGCTCCTGCACTCTGATATCCATCTCACCCGCTTGTAAGCATCCATCACAGCAGGCGTGGAAACCTGGAGGTTCCCTCCAGATTTCACAACGCTTTCTTTCCAATCTCCTTGTGTTTCAGGTCTTGGATCTGTTCCTGGGCTCCTGCACTCTGATATCCATCTCACCCGCTTGTAAGCATCCATCACAGCAGGCGTGGAAACCTGGAGGTTCCCTCCAGATTTCACAACGCTTTCTTTCCAATCTCCTTGTGTTTCAGGTCTTGGATCTGTTCCTGGGCTCCTGCACTCTGATATCCATCTCACCCGCTTGTAAGCATCCATCACAGCAGGCGTGGAAACCTGGAGGTTCCCTCCAGATTTCACAACGCTTTCTTTCCAATCTCCTTGTGTTTCAGGTCTTGGATCTGTTCCTGGGCTCCTGCACTCTGATATCCATCTCACCCGCTTGTAAGCATCCATCACAGCAGGCGTGGAAACCTGGAGGTTCCCTCCAGATTTCACAACGCTTTCTTTCCAATCTCCTTGTGTTTCAGGTCTTGGATCTGTTCCTGGGCTCCTGCACTCTGATATCCATCTCACCCGCTTGTAAGCATCCATCACAGCAGGCGTGGAAACCTGGAGGTTCCCTCCAGATTTCACAACGCTTTCTTTCCAATCTCCTTGTGTTTCAGGTCTTGGATCTGTTCCTGGGCTCCTGCACTCTGATATCCATCTCACCCGCTTGTAAGCATCCATCACAGCAGGCGTGGAAACCTGGAGGTTCCCTCCAGATTTCACAACGCTTTCTTTCCAATCTCCTTGTGTTTCAGGTCTTGGATCTGTTCCTGGGCTCCTGCACTCTGATATCCATCTCACCCGCTTGTAAGCATCCATCACAGCAGGCGTGGAAACCTGGAGGTTCCCTCCAGATTTCACAACGCTTTCTTTCCAATCTCCTTGTGTTTCAGGTCTTGGATCTGTTCCTGGGCTCCTGCACTCTGATATCCATCTCACCCGCTTGTAAGCATCCATCACAGCAGGCGTGGAAACCTGGAGGTTCCCTCCAGATTTCACAACGCTTTCTTTCCAATCTCCTTGTGTTTCAGGTCTTGGATCTGTTCCTGGGCTCCTGCACTCTGATATCCATCTCACCCGCTTGTAAGCATCCATCACAGCAGGCGTGGAAACCTGGAGGTTCCCTCCAGATTTCACAACGCTTTCTTTCCAATCTCCTTGTGTTTCAGGTCTTGGATCTGTTCCTGGGCTCCTGCACTCTGATATCCATCTCACCCGCTTGTAAGCATCCATCACAGCAGGCGTGGAAACCTGGAGGTTCCCTCCAGATTTCACAACGCTTTCTTTCCAATCTCCTTGTGTTTCAGGTCTTGGATCTGTTCCTGGGCTCCTGCACTCTGATATCCATCTCACCCGCTTGTAAGCATCCATCACAGCAGGCGTGGAAACCTGGAGGTTCCCTCCAGATTTCACAACGCTTTCTTTCCAATCTCCTTGTGTTTCAGGTCTTGGATCTGTTCCTGGGCTCCTGCACTCTGATATCCATCTCACCCGCTTGTAAGCATCCATCACAGCAGGCGTGGAAACCTGGAGGTTCCCTCCAGATTTCACAACGCTTTCTTTCCAATCTCCTTGTGTTTCAGGTCTTGGATCTGTTCCTGGGCTCCTGCACTCTGATATCCATCTCACCCGCTTGTAAGCATCCATCACAGCAGGCGTGGAAACCTGGAGGTTCCCTCCAGATTTCACAACGCTTTCTTTCCAATCTCCTTGTGTTTCAGGTCTTGGATCTGTTCCTGGGCTCCTGCACTCTGATATCCATCTCACCCGCTTGTAAGCATCCATCACAGCAGGCGTGGAAACCTGGAGGTTCCCTCCAGATTTCACAACGCTTTCTTTCCAATCTCCTTGTGTTTCAGGTCTTGGATCTGTTCCTGGGCTCCTGCACTCTGATATCCATCTCACCCGCTTGTAAGCATCCATCACAGCAGGCGTGGAAACCTGGAGGTTCCCTCCAGATTTCACAACGCTTTCTTTCCAATCTCCTTGTGTTTCAGGTCTTGGATCTGTTCCTGGGCTCCTGCACTCTGATATCCATCTCACCCGCTTGTAAGCATCCATCACAGCAGGCGTGGAAACCTGGAGGTTCCCTCCAGATTTCACAACGCTTTCTTTCCAATCTCCTTGTGTTTCAGGTCTTGGATCTGTTCCTGGGCTCCTGCACTCTGATATCCATCTCACCCGCTTGTAAGCATCCATCACAGCAGGCGTGGAAACCTGGAGGTTCCCTCCAGATTTCACAACGCTTTCTTTCCAATCTCCTTGTGTTTCAGGTCTTGGATCTGTTCCTGGGCTCCTGCACTCTGATATCCATCTCACCCGCTTGTAAGCATCCATCACAGCAGGCGTGGAAACCTGGAGGTTCCCTCCAGATTTCACAACGCTTTCTTTCCAATCTCCTTGTGTTTCAGGTCTTGGATCTGTTCCTGGGCTCCTGCACTCTGATATCCATCTCACCCGCTTGTAAGCATCCATCACAGCAGGCGTGGAAACCTGGAGGTTCCCTCCAGATTTCACAACGCTTTCTTTCCAATCTCCTTGTGTTTCAGGTCTTGGATCTGTTCCTGGGCTCCTGCACTCTGATATCCATCTCACCCGCTTGTAAGCATCCATCACAGCAGGCGTGGAAACCTGGAGGTTCCCTCCAGATTTCACAACGCTTTCTTTCCAATCTCCTTGTGTTTCAGGTCTTGGATCTGTTCCTGGGCTCCTGCACTCTGATATCCATCTCACCCGCTTGTAAGCATCCATCACAGCAGGCGTGGAAACCTGGAGGTTCCCTCCAGATTTCACAACGCTTTCTTTCCAATCTCCTTGTGTTTCAGGTCTTGGATCTGTTCCTGGGCTCCTGCACTCTGATATCCATCTCACCCGCTTGTAAGCATCCATCACAGCAGGCGTGGAAACCTGGAGGTTCCCTCCAGATTTCACAACGCTTTCTTTCCAATCTCCTTGTGTTTCAGGTCTTGGATCTGTTCCTGGGCTCCTGCACTCTGATATCCATCTCACCCGCTTGTAAGCATCCATCACAGCAGGCGTGGAAACCTGGAGGTTCCCTCCAGATTTCACAACGCTTTCTTTCCAATCTCCTTGTGTTTCAGGTCTTGGATCTGTTCCTGGGCTCCTGCACTCTGATATCCATCTCACCCGCTTGTAAGCATCCATCACAGCAGGCGTGGAAACCTGGAGGTTCCCTCCAGATTTCACAACGCTTTCTTTCCAATCTCCTTGTGTTTCAGGTCTTGGATCTGTTCCTGGGCTCCTGCACTCTGATATCCATCTCACCCGCTTGTAAGCATCCATCACAGCAGGCGTGGAAACCTGGAGGTTCCCTCCAGATTTCACAACGCTTTCTTTCCAATCTCCTTGTGTTTCAGGTCTTGGATCTGTTCCTGGGCTCCTGCACTCTGATATCCATCTCACCCGCTTGTAAGCATCCATCACAGCAGGCGTGGAAACCTGGAGGTTCCCTCCAGATTTCACAACGCTTTCTTTCCAATCTCCTTGTGTTTCAGGTCTTGGATCTGTTCCTGGGCTCCTGCACTCTGATATCCATCTCACCCGCTTGTAAGCATCCATCACAGCAGGCGTGGAAACCTGGAGGTTCCCTCCAGATTTCACAACGCTTTCTTTCCAATCTCCTTGTGTTTCAGGTCTTGGATCTGTTCCTGGGCTCCTGCACTCTGATATCCATCTCACCCGCTTGTAAGCATCCATCACAGCAGGCGTGGAAACCTGGAGGTTCCCTCCAGATTTCACAACGCTTTCTTTCCAATCTCCTTGTGTTTCAGGTCTTGGATCTGTTCCTGGGCTCCTGCACTCTGATATCCATCTCACCCGCTTGTAAGCATCCATCACAGCAGGCGTGGAAACCTGGAGGTTCCCTCCAGATTTCACAACGCTTTCTTTCCAATCTCCTTGTGTTTCAGGTCTTGGATCTGTTCCTGGGCTCCTGCACTCTGATATCCATCTCACCCGCTTGTAAGCATCCATCACAGCAGGCGTGGAAACCTGGAGGTTCCCTCCAGATTTCACAACGCTTTCTTTCCAATCTCCTTGTGTTTCAGGTCTTGGATCTGTTCCTGGGCTCCTGCACTCTGATATCCATCTCACCCGCTTGTAAGCATCCATCACAGCAGGCGTGGAAACCTGGAGGTTCCCTCCAGATTTCACAACGCTTTCTTTCCAATCTCCTTGTGTTTCAGGTCTTGGATCTGTTCCTGGGCTCCTGCACTCTGATATCCATCTCACCCGCTTGTAAGCATCCATCACAGCAGGCGTGGAAACCTGGAGGTTCCCTCCAGATTTCACAACGCTTTCTTTCCAATCTCCTTGTGTTTCAGGTCTTGGATCTGTTCCTGGGCTCCTGCACTCTGATATCCATCTCACCCGCTTGTAAGCATCCATCACAGCAGGCGTGGAAACCTGGAGGTTCCCTCCAGATTTCACAACGCTTTCTTTCCAATCTCCTTGTGTTTCAGGTCTTGGATCTGTTCCTGGGCTCCTGCACTCTGATATCCATCTCACCCGCTTGTAAGCATCCATCACAGCAGGCGTGGAAACCTGGAGGTTCCCTCCAGATTTCACAACGCTTTCTTTCCAATCTCCTTGTGTTTCAGGTCTTGGATCTGTTCCTGGGCTCCTGCACTCTGATATCCATCTCACCCGCTTGTAAGCATCCATCACAGCAGGCGTGGAAACCTGGAGGTTCCCTCCAGATTTCACAACGCTTTCTTTCCAATCTCCTTGTGTTTCAGGTCTTGGATCTGTTCCTGGGCTCCTGCACTCTGATATCCATCTCACCCGCTTGTAAGCATCCATCACAGCAGGCGTGGAAACCTGGAGGTTCCCTCCAGATTTCACAACGCTTTCTTTCCAATCTCCTTGTGTTTCAGGTCTTGGATCTGTTCCTGGGCTCCTGCACTCTGATATCCATCTCACCCGCTTGTAAGCATCCATCACAGCAGGCGTGGAAACCTGGAGGTTCCCTCCAGATTTCACAACGCTTTCTTTCCAATCTCCTTGTGTTTCAGGTCTTGGATCTGTTCCTGGGCTCCTGCACTCTGATATCCATCTCACCCGCTTGTAAGCATCCATCACAGCAGGCGTGGAAACCTGGAGGTTCCCTCCAGATTTCACAACGCTTTCTTTCCAATCTCCTTGTGTTTCAGGTCTTGGATCTGTTCCTGGGCTCCTGCACTCTGATATCCATCTCACCCGCTTGTAAGCATCCATCACAGCAGGCGTGGAAACCTGGAGGTTCCCTCCAGATTTCACAACGCTTTCTTTCCAATCTCCTTGTGTTTCAGGTCTTGGATCTGTTCCTGGGCTCCTGCACTCTGATATCCATCTCACCCGCTTGTAAGCATCCATCACAGCAGGCGTGGAAACCTGGAGGTTCCCTCCAGATTTCACAACGCTTTCTTTCCAATCTCCTTGTGTTTCAGGTCTTGGATCTGTTCCTGGGCTCCTGCACTCTGATATCCATCTCACCCGCTTGTAAGCATCCATCACAGCAGGCGTGGAAACCTGGAGGTTCCCTCCAGATTTCACAACGCTTTCTTTCCAATCTCCTTGTGTTTCAGGTCTTGGATCTGTTCCTGGGCTCCTGCACTCTGATATCCATCTCACCCGCTTGTAAGCATCCATCACAGCAGGCGTGGAAACCTGGAGGTTCCCTCCAGATTTCACAACGCTTTCTTTCCAATCTCCTTGTGTTTCAGGTCTTGGATCTGTTCCTGGGCTCCTGCACTCTGATATCCATCTCACCCGCTTGTAAGCATCCATCACAGCAGGCGTGGAAACCTGGAGGTTCCCTCCAGATTTCACAACGCTTTCTTTCCAATCTCCTTGTGTTTCAGGTCTTGGATCTGTTCCTGGGCTCCTGCACTCTGATATCCATCTCACCCGCTTGTAAGCATCCATCACAGCAGGCGTGGAAACCTGGAGGTTCCCTCCAGATTTCACAACGCTTTCTTTCCAATCTCCTTGTGTTTCAGGTCTTGGATCTGTTCCTGGGCTCCTGCACTCTGATATCCATCTCACCCGCTTGTAAGCATCCATCACAGCAGGCGTGGAAACCTGGAGGTTCCCTCCAGATTTCACAACGCTTTCTTTCCAATCTCCTTGTGTTTCAGGTCTTGGATCTGTTCCTGGGCTCCTGCACTCTGATATCCATCTCACCCGCTTGTAAGCATCCATCACAGCAGGCGTGGAAACCTGGAGGTTCCCTCCAGATTTCACAACGCTTTCTTTCCAATCTCCTTGTGTTTCAGGTCTTGGATCTGTTCCTGGGCTCCTGCACTCTGATATCCATCTCACCCGCTTGTAAGCATCCATCACAGCAGGCGTGGAAACCTGGAGGTTCCCTCCAGATTTCACAACGCTTTCTTTCCAATCTCCTTGTGTTTCAGGTCTTGGATCTGTTCCTGGGCTCCTGCACTCTGATATCCATCTCACCCGCTTGTAAGCATCCATCACAGCAGGCGTGGAAACCTGGAGGTTCCCTCCAGATTTCACAACGCTTTCTTTCCAATCTCCTTGTGTTTCAGGTCTTGGATCTGTTCCTGGGCTCCTGCACTCTGATATCCATCTCACCCGCTTGTAAGCATCCATCACAGCAGGCGTGGAAACCTGGAGGTTCCCTCCAGATTTCACAACGCTTTCTTTCCAATCTCCTTGTGTTTCAGGTCTTGGATCTGTTCCTGGGCTCCTGCACTCTGATATCCATCTCACCCGCTTGTAAGCATCCATCACAGCAGGCGTGGAAACCTGGAGGTTCCCTCCAGATTTCACAACGCTTTCTTTCCAATCTCCTTGTGTTTCAGGTCTTGGATCTGTTCCTGGGCTCCTGCACTCTGATATCCATCTCACCCGCTTGTAAGCATCCATCACAGCAGGCGTGGAAACCTGGAGGTTCCCTCCAGATTTCACAACGCTTTCTTTCCATCTCCTTGTGTTTCAGGTCTTGGATCTGTTCCTGGGCTCCTGCACTCTGATATCCATCTCACCCGCTTGTAAGCATCCATCACAGCAGGCGTGGAAACCTGGAGGTTCCCTCCAGATTTCACAACGCTTTCTTTCCAATCTCCTTGTGTTTCAGGTCTTGGATCTGTTCCTGGGCTCCTGCACTCTGATATCCATCTCACCCGCTTGTAAGCATCCATCACAGCAGGCGTGGAAACCTGGAGGTTCCCTCCAGATTTCACAACGCTTTCTTTCCAATCTCCTTGTTTCAGGTCTTGGATCTGTTCCTGGGCTCCTGCACTCTGATATCCATCTCACCCGCTTGTAAGCATCCATCACAGCAGGCGTGGAAACCTGGAGGTTCCCTCCAGATTTCACAACGCTTTCTTTCCA
This sequence comes from Oreochromis niloticus, assembly GCF_001858045.2. Classification (NCBI taxonomy): domain Eukaryota; kingdom Metazoa; phylum Chordata; class Actinopteri; order Cichliformes; family Cichlidae; genus Oreochromis; species Oreochromis niloticus. Next base: position 2,683 of record NW_020328909.1, on the reverse strand, counting down.
ATCTCCTTATGTTTCAGGTCTTGGACTGTTCCTGGGCTCCTGCACTCTGATATCCATCTCACCCGCTTGTAAGCATCCATCACAGCAGGCGTGGAAACCTGGAGGTTCCCTCCAGATTTCACAACGCTTTCTTTCCAATCTCCTTGTGTTTCAGGTCTTGGATCTGTTCCTGGGCTCCTGCACTCTGATATCCATCTCACCCGCTTGTAAGCATCCATCACAGCAGGCGTGGAAACCTGGAGGTTCCCTCCAGATTTCACAACGCTTTCTTTCCAATCTCCTTTGTTTCAGGTCTTGGATCTGTTCCTGGGCTCCTGCACTCTGATATCCATCTCACCCGCTTGTAAGCATCCATCACAGCAGGCGTGGAAACCTGGAGGTTCCCTCCAGATTTCACAACGCTTTCTTTCCAATCTCCTTGTGTTTCAGGTCTTGGATCTGTTCCTGGGCTCCTGCACTCTGATATCCATCTCACCCGCTTGTAAGCATCCATCACAGCAGGCGTGGAAACCTGGAGGTTCCCTCCAGATTTCACAACGCTTTCTTTCCAATCTCCTTGTGTTTCAGGTCTTGGATCTGTTCCTGGGCTCCTGCACTCTGATATCCATCTCACCCGCTTGTAAGCATCCATCACAGCAGGCGTGGAAACCTGAGGTTCCCTCCAGATTTCACAACGCTTTCTTTCCATCTCCTTGTTTTCAGGTCTTGGATCTGTTCCTGGGCTCCTGCACTCTGATATCCATCTCACCCGCTTGTAAGCATCCATCACAGCAGGCGTGGAAACCTGGAGGTTCCCTCCAGATTTCACAACGCTTTCTTTCCAATCTCCTTGTGTTTCAGGTCTTGGATCTGTTCCTGGGCTCCTGCACTCTGATATCCATCTCACCCGCTTGTAAGCATCCATCACAGCAGGCGTGGAAACCTGGAGGTTCCCTCCAGATTTCACAACGCTTTCTTTCCAATCTCCTTGTGTTTCAGGTCTTGGATCTGTTCCTGGGCTCCTGCACTCTGATATCCATCTCACCCGCTTGTAAGCATCCATCACAGCAGGCGTGGAAACCTGGAGGTTCCCTCCAGATTTCACAACGCTTTCTTTCCAATCTCCTTATGTTTCAGGTCTTGGATCTGTTCCTGGGCTCCTGCACTCTGATATCCATCTCACCCGCTTGTAAGCATCCATCACAGCAGGCGTGGAAACCTGGAGGTTCCCTCCAGATTTCACAACGCTTTCTTTCCAATCTCCTTGTGTTTCAGGTCTTGGATCTGTTCCTGGGCTCCTGCACTCTGATATCCATCTCACCCGCTTGTAAGCATCCATCACAGCAGGCGTGGAAACCTGGAGGTTCCCTCCAGATTTCACAACGCTTTCTTTCCAATCTCCTTGTGTTTCAGGTCTTGGATCTGTTCCTGGGCTCCTGCACTCTGATATCCATCTCACCCGCTTGTAAGCATCCATCACAGCAGGCGTGGAAACCTGGAGGTTCCCTCCAGATTTCACAACGCTTTCTTTCCAATCTCCTTGTGTTTCAGGTCTTGGATCTGTTCCTGGGCTCCTGCACTCTGATATCCATCTCACCCGCTTGTAAGCATCCATCACAGCACGTGGAAACCTGGAGGTTCCCTCCAGATTTCACAACGCTTTCTTTCCATCTCCTTGTGTTTCAGGTCTTGGATCTGTTCCTGGGCTCCTGCACTCTGATATCCATCTCACCCGCTTGTAAGCATCCATCACAGCAGGCGTGGAAACCTGAGGTTCCCTCCAGATTTCACAACGCTTTCTTTCCATCTCCTTGTGTTTCAGGTCTTGGATCTGTTCCTGGGCTCCTGCACTCTGATATCCATCTCACCCGCTTGTAAGCATCCATCACAGCACGTGGAAACCTGGAGGTTCCCTCCAGATTTCACAACGCTTTCTTTCCATCTCCTTGTGTTTCAGGTCTTGGATCTGTTCCTGGGCTCCTGCACTCTGATATCCATCTCACCCGCTTGTAAGCATCCATCACAGCAGGCGTGGAAACCTGGAGGTTCCCTCCAGATTTCACAACGCTTTCTTTCCATCTCCTTATGTTTCAGGTCTTGGATCTGTTCCTGGGCTCCTGCACTCTGATATCCATCTCACCCGCTTGTAAGCATCCATCACAGCAGGCGTGGAAACCTGGAGGTTCCCTCCAGATTTCACAACGCTTTCTTTCCACTCTCCTTGTGTTTCAGGTCTTGGATCTGTTCCTGGGCTCCTGCACTCTGATATCCATCTCACCCGCTTGTAAGCATCCATCACAGCAGGCGTGGAAACCTGAGGTTCCCTCCAGATTTCACAACGCTTTCTTTCCACTCCTTTGTTTCAGGTCTTGGATTGTTCCTGGGCTCCTGCACTCTGATATCCATCTCACCCGCTTGTAAGCATCCATCACAGCGGCGTGGAAACCTGGAGGTTCCCTCCAGATTTCACAACGCTTTCTTTCCATCTCCTTGTGTTTCAGGTCTTGGATCTGTTCCTGGGCTCCTGCACTCTGATATCCATCTCACCCGCTTGTAAGCATCCATCACAGCCGGCGTGGAAACCTGGAGGTTCCCTCCAGATTTCACAACGCTTTCTTTCCAATCTCCTTATGTTTCAGGTCTTGGATTTTCCTGGGCTCCTGCACTCTATATCCATCTCACCCGCTTGTAAGCATCCATCACA